>NC_092132.1:82270858-82573888 GCF_043159975.1 Macaca nemestrina
TCAGGAGAGAGCCTGTGCTCTCAAATACACTGCACTTGCCTCTTCTGTTTAAAACAACAAACATATAAAACAGATAACCATTCACTTCTCAACATATAAAACAGATAACCATTCACTTCTCTGCCTGTTCTACATAGTCTCATGAATTCCTTCTATCAAGTGATAGCCCAGTTCCTTATACTTTTGTTCCATATGATAAGCTTTTTATGCTATAATTATCTTTATGGTTTTCCCAAAGCTTTCAAAATTCCATAGATTCTCCCTGCTAATTTCTCTCTAAATGCAGCTTCTTTTATAAACTTTTTCACATCATGTGTCCATTTCAGTTTCTACTCTGCTCCTGATAGTTATTGCCCTTGAACAAATGTGTAACTTCTCAGAGTTTTACTTTACTTTTTTTTTTGAGACAGAGTCTCGCTCTGTTGCCAGGCTGGAGCACATCGGCACGATCTCAGCTCAGATAACTGCAACCTTCGCCTCCCAGTTTCAAGTGATTCTCCTGCCTCAACCTCCTGATCATGCGCCACCACACCCAGCTAATTTTTGTAGTTTTAGAGATGGGGTTTCACCATGTTGGCAGGATGGTCTTGATCTCTTGACCTCGTGATGCATCCACTTTGGCCTCCCAAAGTGCTGGGATTACAGGCGTGAGCCACTGCACCTGGTTGGAGCGTTACTTTTCTTATTCTTATAATGCCACAACTGTAGCTACTTCTCAGGGTGGTTGTGAGGAGGAATTCAAATGATGGCATTAGACCCTATAAAAGTGCTCCAAATATGGTGGTTCTTATTTTGCTTCAAAGTACATGAAACATGTAAGAAGAAACCTACTCTATTACAAAACATAGTTAACCCGTAACATGTTAAATGTTTATTTACTTCTAATAATTGCAAAACAGACACCTTCCAATAATGAATATTTATTTTTAGCCACTTCTTTGTTGTTGTTGTGGACATAGGGTGATTTGTTTGAGAATTGCTCAGTAGCAGTTCATTTACATAATTTATTTATGACAACTGTACTGTGAATTTATCTATCAGTGGATAAGTAACGACCAAAGATCCAGGTTTAGATCTTTCAGTTTGCAAAAATTGTGCCAGATAGTGATTTGTGCCTCTACATAGAAGTCAGTTTTTCAAGTGTATGGATCCAGTTGGTTTACTCATGACTTAATTTATTCTTTCATTCAACACGTGTTGTTATCTCCTGAGTGTGCAGCACTCTGCAGAGATGAATAAGCTGAGCACCCTGCCACTATTAAACCTAAATCATCCCTTCTAATGAAGCCACAACTTTTATCATTCCACAGGAAAAAAAAAACATTTCTATATAGTTACTAATATGCTGCCTCTAGCATTTTACTTGAATTGGAATGAAAAAGACTTTTTATCTCTGAGGAAACTATCAGAAAAGTAAACAGCATTGTAGAATGCTATTAACAGTTATTCTGGTACCCCCTAAGACTGGAGGAGGAAGAGAAATTCACCTTATAGAGTAGAATGAAGATATTAGGATCCACAATGTGCCTGTTGTTCTCACTGCTTTTGGAAACTGCTATTTAGGTCACCAATTATTTCTTTGTTGGCAAATTGACTTTTTTCTTTCTTACTTCTCTCTTGCATTTAACTCTTAGCAACATTCTCTCCTTTTTTAAAGTTAAGAAAAGTTTATTAAATACAGAAATGAAATAGAGGGAGACAGACAGAGAGAGAAAGAGAGGGAGATAAATCAGAGATGGGGATGAGGGAGAGCAGAGCAACACAGATGGCACTGTCTTCCCTCTCCTCTACCAGTGCTGGTTCTCTTAAGGTCCACTCAGTTTCTCTCTTCCTCCAGCCATTCCCAGCCATTGACATTTTCCAAGGCTCAGCATTTTCCTCTCTAGTTTTTGTTGTTTGTAGTTTCTCCACCAGATCATTGCTGTTTTTGTGGTTATAGTTACCTTGTTTATTCCAGTGACTCTCAAATATAAATTCTGTCCTTTTCTTTGCATTGCAGTTTCATGCAGGTCTCTTTAAACTCAAAACAAATATATTGTAACTTGTGAAAAATTGAGAGTGCCAAAAATCATAAAGAGGAAAATTAAAATATAAACATAATAATTTTTAAATACATAATTTGCTTTAGTATTTTCCACAATATGCTGGCGGTGTTCGTATTATTTGCATATGCAGTTAGACATTTCTGGTGGTTCTTTTGGAAAGAAAGAAAGTGGGATTTCTTCAAACCATATTTTGACAAGATCCAATACCCAAGCATACTGCTACTGGGCTCTTCTAACTCATTTGATTGATTTCTATATTTCCTTATTTCAAAAAATACCAAAGGTGGTGTTTCAGTTCTCTATTGCTAAGTAACAAGTCACTCCAAGAATAAGTGGCTTAAAACACAATGATTTATTTGTTTTTGATATCACCAGTTTGTGCAGGGCTCAGTGGGAGTGGTTCATCTCTGTTCCACATGGCATTAGATGGGAACTTGGCTGAAGTCACACTATCCAGGATGGCCTCTCAACCTCCATGCCTCTCTCCACATGAACTGCTATCATTCAGTAATCTCACATAGTGTCTGGATCCCAAATAGTAAATTCAGAAGGTACCAGGCTTCTTAAAGCTTGGCCCACGAAGTGTCACTTCTGCCAATTGATATTAGATCAAAGCGAGGTGGAAGGCCAGCCTAGATTCAAGGGGAGGGAAGCAAATAGATGCCACCTCTTAATGGGAAGAATGGTGCATAGGTATATCAGAAGGGGGGGAATTGGTGGGCTGTCTTTGGAGAAATGCCATGGGTGGTGGATGAAAATTGCTCAGCTCTGAATTTGTGATAAACCCCGGTCACCTCAGATCCTTGATAAAGGGAACTTCCAGTTTTCACAGCTAAAAAGATACCCCAGATTAAACTCTTGACATAATGGATGGCAAAGTTTATACACAATGCCAAAGCTTTTCTTTCATTTTTACAAAATCCTTACCATGTATGCCATTTGTAGACAATTTTAATTTTATTTTTCAGTTACTACAAAACTATTATAAGTGGAGAGCAGAATGTCCAGAAATAAGTGCAGATCTACACCCTAGAAGTATTATTGGCCTCCTAAAGGCTGGCTACCATGGAGTCCTGAGATCCAGGGATCCTACCGGCAGCAAAGTTCTTATTTACAGAATCGGTAAGTCATATACAACTCTTCTTTTTTTCTCCTCTCCTCCAGTTCAGTTCTGTTCCCTCCCCTCTCTTCTCTCTTTCTTCCATTTCTTCCTTGAATACCATATAGAGAGCTTCAAAGCATTCATCTTTAGGAATTTGGGCTTTAGTTTAAAATTTTAGGTTTTAACTTAGGTTAATTTAGGTCTTAATGTCCCCCAAATATAATAACACTTTGGCAGCTGTGAGAAAATTAACAGATACAAGTGAAAATCCTAGTTCCATTCTTCCATGCAGTCAACTGTACAAGATAAGAAGAAAGGAAAATAGTGAAGATAAATAGTATGAGAATATGTTAAAAAATCATGGAATAGTGTTTCAAAAATGCTTAGTGGGAAGTACAAATAAGAATTCTGAACTATTGGCTGGGCATGGTGGCTCATGCCTGTAATCCCAGCTGAGGTCAGGAGTTTGAAACCAACCTGGCCAACATGGTGAAACCCCGTGTCTACTAAAAATACAAAAATTAGCCGGGTGTGGTGGTGCATGCCTGTAATCCCAGCTACTTGGGAGGCCAAGGCAGGAGGATCACATGAACCTGGGAGGCAGAGGTTGCAGTGAGCCAATTGCGCCATTGCAGTCCAGCCTGGGCAAAACAACAAGAGTCTGTCTCAAACAAACGAACGAACAACAAACAACCAGAATTCTGGGCTATAATGTAAACTCCATGAGATTATGGATTTTATCTGATCTATTTACTGGTGTATTCCAAGCACTGAAAACATGGTCTGGTACTTGGTAGGCAGTCACTAAATATTTGTGGAATGAGTGAGTGAATGACTAGTTCGAAAATGCCCCAGGCCGAGGAGCAAGAGGCTCATTCTCTTGGGTGGAGGAGGGTACAGAGGAAAGGCAACTCCTCTGGGAGCTGTTGCAAATACTGTATTCCATTAACTCCTGTTTATTCTCATTGCATCCCCCTTTTTTCTATTAGGTGTTGCTAGTGTTTCTTGTAGATTGGTGTCTTAGTGTATTCCGGCCACTATAACAAAATGCCATAGACTGGATGACTTATAAAAACAGAATTCTATTTCTCACAGTTCTGGAGGCGGGGAAGTCCAAGATCAAGGCACTGGCAGATTTGGTGTTTGGTGAGGGCTGCTACCTGGTTCCTAGGTGATATCTCTCACTTTAACCTCACATATTGGAAGGGAAAAGGCGTCTCTCTTGGGATTCATGAGGGAAGTAATCCTATTCATGAGGGTTCCATCCTCATGACCTCATCATCTCGCAAAGGCCCCACCTCTTACTACCATCACGTTGGGAGTCAGAATTTCAGTATATGACTGTTGAGGGGACGCAAACATTCAGATCATAGCAGTTGGTGACCTATAACTTCTGTCCTCCTTCAGACCTGTGTGTGATTAAAAATGACAGGCACAGGAGAAGGACTCACACTACTCCCAGAATTTCTCATGACCCAGTTGGAAGGACAAAGATAAACTATCATTTCATGACCAGAATTTTTGAATTATGATTTTACAGAAATATCTATATCTTTAAAGATTTAAACTATTTAAAGATTTAAAATATTTAAATATTTGCATTTCTTGCCTGCTTATAGATAAGATACCTGCCTATAACTCAACTGCTTGCTATACTGCAAGAAGATACTGTATTTAATTTTTGAAAGGGTATTGGAAGATGGAGTAAAATGATTTGGGGCTGTTTTTTATTTTTTATTTTTGTGTGCTAGCTTAAGTGTCAAATAAAATTGAATTAATCATGAAATCCCATATATAAAACAGACATCATGATCTTTCTGTTCTTTCATTGCTGCACTAGTGTCAGAGGAAATTGAATGAGCTCACAGCAATGAAGTTCCTTGAGCTATTTAGGGGTAGTCTTGCCAGATTTAACAAAGTACCTATGTTTTATTTAGAAAATAAACCTATATGTTATAAAATTAAAGGATGCCCAGTTACATTTGAATTTCAGATAAACAACAAATAGTGTTTTTAAGTATGTTTGGAGCATCCTTATGTTAAAAATTATATACTGGTTATCTGAAATTCAACTTTAATTGGGTGTTATATATTTTACCTGGTAACTCTACTCAGGGGTCCAAGAACCATAAAACTGAAACCTGCAGCTAATTATTTCTGTAAATGTCTTGGCTCTGCATTGCCTGGCTAGATTTTATTGTTTCTAGTTTGTTCATAAACTGACTGAGGCAGGTGAAGAAGTAAAAGTGACATCTTGATAGTGAGAAAGCAGATGTGCAGATTTGATCATAAATACCTTAACACTGAACCAGTAGGGATATTTTCTGGGCCTCGTGTAGCACATTAATTTAGAAGTATATTGTTTAACTCAAGAGATTTGAAAATCAAGAAAACGTAATTTAATGATGGTCAGAACAGGAAGGTATGTTGCAAATCTCCTGTATGCTCTGTTATTCTAAGATGAAAGGGAGAAACTCAGAAAGTTTTATGAGTAAAATGAAAACTTTTCTAAATTTAATTGAATTAATGGGAGGAGTTAAAGAAGGAAATCTGTGGTGGAGCTTTTTGATAGAACTTTAGCATAACCACTTCCTCTAGATACCATCTCTGTGTAGTAAAAGCAATGAGAAAATGCACACAGCCCTTTCCTCCATGCGGGCCGGGCAACCCAAGGTAAAGCTAAGTTTTGACCTTTATCAGCCAACATACTGGAGGATATAATTTTATGTCTTTTGAGATTCAATAGTATACTACAGCAGCAAAAGTAAAATTTAACAGTGAGTGTGAAGTTTTGACTGTGGCTTAGTTCTTGTGAATACAGGTTCTGGAGCATGTGACCTGGATTGGAATCTCAGCTCTGCTACATTCTAGCTGTGTGAAACACTATGTAGCTGTAACTGCATTTTCTCATCTGTAAAATGGGCATAGTGAAAAGCTATCACATAGGGTTGCTATAAGCATGAAATCATTCAATCAGTCTGTCTATCTAAAATATAACAAGAACATTACCTGGTACATAAAAGCACTCAATACATGTGAAGTAGATACTGGAGAAGGAATTCAAAATATAAGGTATATTTTCCTTTTGCCTCAATGGAGCTTAAATTCTAGCCAGCACTGTACCACAGAACTTTCTATGATGATGAAACTGTTCTACAGTAGCCACTATTCTCATGTGGCTATTGAGCGCTGAAATGTGACTACTGCAACTAAGAAACAGATTTTTTTTTTTTTTCTTCTAAGCTAGGATCTTGCTCTGCCACCTGGGCTAGAGTGCAGTGGCACAATCAGCTCACTGCAGCCTTGAACTCCTGGGCTCAAGTGATCCTCCCGCTTCAGCTTTTGGAGTAGCTGGGACTAGAGGCATGTGCTACCACACCCAGTCGGTTATTTTATTTTTAGTTTTTAGAGATACGTTCTCACTATGTTGCCCAGGATGGTCTCACTCCTGGCCTCAAACAATCCTCCCCTATCAGACCCACAAAGTGCTGGGGTTCTAGGCATGAACCACTGCACCCAGTGAAACTAAATTTTTAATTTAAATTTGAATGGCCACACATGGCTAATGGCTACTATATTAGCCAGTGTAGGTCAAACAGTTATGTTGGTTGGTTCAGAACTTAGGATATTAACTATTTTTTTGATTGCCAAATTTCGTTTGTTCTGCTTGTTTTTTATCATTATTGTATTCAGCCAATGTCTGAAGTTAGTATAGTATTTTTGATCTGGGTTACCTGTGGGTTGATTATTCAAATTCTTATGAGAAATCTGATGTTTGGTTTTTTTTGTTGTTGTTTTTTGTTTTTTTGTTTTTTGTTGTTTTGAGACAGAGTCTTGTTCTGTTGCCCAGGCTGGAGAGCAGTGGGCCACCTCGACTCACTGCAACCTCCGCCTCCCGAGTTCAAGCGATTCTCCTGCCTCAGCTTTCCAAGTAGCTGGGACTACAGGCGTGTGCCACTATGCTCAGCTAATTTTGTATTTTTAGTAAAGACAAAGTTTCACCATGTTGGCCAGGCTGGTCTTGAACTCCTGGCCTCAAGTGATCTGCCCACCTTGGCCTCCCAAAGTGCTGGGATCAGAGGCGTGAGCCACCATACCAGGCCAGAAATTTGAGACTTTTAAAAAATAACACACCTCCTAAAGGATCCATTAATATAACAGAAAATAAAAATTAAAAAATAACAATCGCATTGTGCCTTCTTAGGAATATTTCTGTTTATTCTTTCTTTTTCTAGATCTTCAACTTTTCTCTTGCTACTACATGCTACCAGTTATCATTTAAATCAATTAATGACCAGCCACCGAAAACAAAACAAAAACTCCTTGTTTCCACAAAACTCTCCATCCTTCTCCATTTCCTTACATCCATCTCCCCCTCTTCTTGTTCTCAGCCAGACTCCTTTTGTTAGCTATGTCCACCATCCACATTTTCTCACTGTTCTTCCTCAGCCCACCCTAGTTTGATTTCACTCCCATCCCTGCTGAAATGAACATAACCAACCATCAGTGACTTTCTTTTCACCACATCTAATGGACGGGTTTAGTCCTATTTCACTTAACCTCTCAACACAGTGAATCACTTCCTCTTTCTTGAAAAATCCTCTTCCCTTGGCTTCTCTGATGCCGTGTCCGCCTGGTGTTTTCCTCTGACCTCACTGGCTGCTCCTCCTTAATCTCTTTTGCTGGCATCTTCTCTTCTATTCATCCTTTAAACTCTGAATTTTTTTAGGACATTGGCCTCAGCATTTTCTTCTCTCTACTTTGATAGAGAAAAACATAGCTCTGAGATAATCCCAGATTGTCTCATGTGGATCATCATATAGGCATAAACAACCCCCAGATTTGTATCTTCACTCCTACCTTTTCCTTGAGGATCCCGACCCACACAACTAGCTCCTATTCCAGCTGCACCCAGTTGGATGTCTCACAGTCACCATTTTAACATGTCCATACTTATGATCTTTTCCACCCAAACACGTCTCTTATCTCAATAAATGGCACCACGTGTACACCATGGAATACTACACAGCCATAAAACGAATGAAATTATGTCCTTTGCAGCAACATGGATGCAGCTGGAGGCCATTATCTTTAGTGAATTAAGACAGGAACAGAAAACCAAATACCACACGTTCTCACTTATAAGTAGGAGCTAAACACTGGATATATATGACTTAAAGATGGGAACAGTAGACACTGGAGACGACAAGAGAGGAGAGGGAAGGAGGGGAGCAAGGGCTGAAAAACTAACTATTGGGTACTATGCTCACATACCTGGGTGACAAGATCATCTATACCTGAAACCTCAGCATCATGCAGTATACCATGGTAACAAACCTGCACATGCACCTCCTGAATCTAAAAAAGAGTTGAAAATAAATAAATAAATGGTGTTACCATTCTATCCAGTTCCCCATGCCGGAAACTTTGTTTGTTTGCTTGAAAATTTACTATTACTTAGTTAAGATTGTTTTTTTTTTTTTCTTTTTCATTCATCCTGTCGGGCACTTCAGTCTGAAGACTTACATGTTTTTTTCAGCTTTGGAGAACTTTTCTCTATTGCTATGATTCCTCTCTCCTTTGTTCTCTGTTACTGCCTTCTAGAACTTTTATTAGTTGGATGTTGAAACTCCTGGGTCCAGCTGCATGTGTTTCTTACCTTTTTATTCATACATGTGAACTCTTGGCTCTTTTTGTGCCAAATTTGAGAGAATTCTTCAACTTAATCTTCCAAACCATTTTTCCTTGATCGACTCTGTCTTTTCCAGCATTTATCCCATCAATGAATTTTTTTAAAAAACTTATCTTTTTATTTCTAAGATCTCAACTGAGTCTTTTTAATAATAGCCTGTTCTTGTAATAACTTACACTATTCTCCCCACCCTCTGCTGAAACTATTATGCTTCTTTAAAAAAATTCTTAACTTTTTTTTTTTTACAGACTGGTTCTTGCTATGTTGCCCTGATTGGACTTGAACTCCTGGGCTTCAGTGTCCCCCTGCCCCCAGTTCAACCACTCTAGTAGCTGGAAATACAGGCACCTACCACGGCACCTGCACCTGGCTTCTATTATGTTGTTAAGTGTCTCCTGCTTTCTTATTTTCTCGAGTTGATGCCTTTGTCTATTGAGTTTGGCTTCCCTCTCTCTCTCTCTCTGTGTATGAATGTGTTTAATATTCTAATTTTTAAGGAATAGATGTCTTTTAAAAAAGATTATCTGTTTGTCTATTCATTACTGTCATTTCTGCATGGCGTGACCTGTCCCGGGGGTGGTGGGAAGGGGTGAGATGAATGAACAAGAATCTCAGTAACTCCTCTCTTAGCACAGGTACTCCCTGTTTTTCTTTGGTGTGGGCAGCCACCTAAGTGCTTCCCTGGCTCTTCTTTCCCAAGCCCTCACTTCCTGCTCTAGCCTATAGGGACATGACTCTGCAATGTGCTACTTGCCACTGGAAGGCTGTCAGAGGATCAACTTGCCTGTCTGTTTCCTCATGCATTTCTCTTAGCCACCTCTTTAGTTACTATGGGGCCCTAATTGCTCTTTATAATCCAGGCCCTTGCTTTTCCATTTCCAACACCTCTGAGCTTGGAGCATACACAATGGCGTTCCCATCTTTATGTGAGGTTGTAACTTCATCTTGCAGTCAAATTCATCCTGCATCCATTCCTTTTTCCCCCATACTCTTTAAAAGTCATTCTTTGCTAGAATTTGAGGAGGGAGGGAGAAGCAGGCACATGTTCTTGTACCCCGGTTGGATTTATTACTCAATTCATGATCTTTGTAGATGCTTTTATTTCAACTGATCTTTTAAGCCTAAAATGAATTAATCTCCCTTTGGAAATCTTTCTGATTTTTTATACAATGCTAAGATATGATGTGCTTTGTTTTTTTAGCACACTGGGACCCCAAAGTTTTTACAGCTTATGATGTATTTCGAGTAAGTCTAATCACATCCGAGCTTATTGTACGGGAGGTAGAAACTCAGAGGAATGGAATCAAGGCTATCTTTGATCTGGAAGGCTGGCAGTTTTCTCATGCTTTTCAAATCACTCCATCTGTAGCCAAGAAGATTGCTGCTGTACTTACGGTAAATGTATATTTTAACTATCAGGCATAATACTTCCAAATTATAGTTTTAAATTTTGTTGTATATTAGACAAAGAGAAGCAAAAGTACATTTATTAGAAATTTAAATACAATTTTAGAAATAATATGTAGAATTCAATAATGCTAAGAGGAAGTAAAATGTTATTAGTTTATAAAAGAAAAAATGTTGCAACAAACTGCAAAAATATGTTCAAATTAGTAACGAGAGGATTTATGCATCTTAATATGTGGTGACTTTATCTTTTCATCATTAAAATATTTTTCCTAAATTAAAAATTGATTAAAAAATATATAAGCAATGGCACAATAAGATGTCACATAAGTCTTGGTAGGTATATATTGATATCTTTTTTTTCAAAAGGTTTTTAAAGTGGTCATCATCTTTGACTCAGTAATTCTATTTCTGGGAAACTAGCTAAGGAATAATCTTTAATATATTAAAGATAGCATATAACAATAATAGCTTACTATGTGCCAGGTACTTTGCTAAGTGTTTCAAATGCATTATCTTTTAATGTCCACACTGAGCCTATGACATATGACTATTGTATTTTCCCACTTTGCAATTAATAAACTATATCCGAGAAGTGACATAGTGATGCCCAGGCACATACAGTTTATCAGTAGTGAAGTGAGAATTCCAGCCCAGGTCATCTGAATGTAAAAGTTGTGCTTATAGCCACCACTTCTCCTATACATAAAGACAGTTACTGCAGCATCAATTTCAGTAAAGAAGTAAAATGAAATAAAATAAAATAAATAGTTTATTAGTCTGGAAAATAGAAAGATGGTTACTTAAGCAATGGTACATTCATTTGATGGATTCTTGCAACAATAATAAAACATGATTATTTGCAAAAGCTGTATTGTATCAGTGGAACACAGTGGGTTGAAAATTATTTAGACAGCATATTAGCAATTATGTTTAAAAGAAAATTATGCATAGAAGGGATTTGGAAGGACAATCCCCAAGTTAATAATACACCTCTGAAAGTGATGCATGGAAAAAATAAAAGAACTTCACATAAAAGAACCTTGGAATGAAAGGTCTCTGTATTAATAATACAACTTGTAGGTAGGAAAACTATCCTCTTCCTTCAACTCTTAACTTTGTAAACTTTCTAAATAAGCCTATATTACTGTGATGCTAAAGACGTATACCAATGTCAGAGTTTAAAAGTATGTGTTTATTGTGCTAGTCTTTCAATATTTGTGAATTTTTTTCTCAAAATAAACATTTTTTGGGAAAAAATTAAATGTAAATTTCTAAAGGACTCATTGGTTTGTTAAAAGAACATCTATATGTGATGGGAAAGGAATTTTCTGGTGAAAGTGTGCAGATATTTCGTAAAATACTTTGCCAAATCTATAAGGAGAAACCTTTTTAGAGATCTTTTCTTAATCTAGTGACAGTGAACTGTAAGTCACGCTTGTGTGTTGCTGGAATAAATAATTTTGAAGATAAAATCACACTTTAGATATTTCCGTAAGTTTCACAAGTGTTCAAAGAAGAGACTTGACATTAGGTATCAGATTGTAATATTTATGTTTTGTTATTAAGATTTTTTTATTTTCAAAAGGATTCATTTCCATTGAAAGTTCGTGGCATCCATTTGATAAATGAACCAGTAATTTTCCATGCTGTCTTTTCCATGATCAAACCATTCCTGACTGATAAAATTAAGGAACGGGTGAGTAAAGCATATTCAAGTTTGTGTTCCTCTATGCCAAACATTCCAACCCTTTTTAATTTAAGGATTGCTTTATTATCTTTCCTTGTACCTGCCCATCTATGTCGTTAGCCCAATATTTTGAATATTTATCTAACAAGTCAACTAAAAAAAAGTAAATTAAAATTTAGTTTTAATTTATAAAAATGAGGCATATTGGTTTTAAGACTGTGGGGTAACTGGGCTTTTCGTACGCTGCCGGTTGGAATGCTTAATGGTATATTCCTATAGAGGGCAGTGTGGCAAAGACATCAAAATCACTGTCTTGAATTACCTGTACATAAACAAAATTACATATATTAGAGGAGCCACAGCAGCAGAAGACTGAAAACCAGCAGGTGTTCACCATTAGGGCATTGGTTAAATAAATATCGACACAACAGAAAACAACGAGATTGCATGATGTTTTGTAAACTGAAGTAAGCAAAATGTGGAATAGTGTTTATGGCATGCTACCTTTTGTATACAAAGGGGAGAAATAAGAATATATTTCATACATTTACATTAAAAGGATATACAAAAAGTAATATAAGTGGATATCTATAGGGAACAAGAGAAGAGGTGTGAACTACAGTAGATGAGAATAGGTTTGGGAGCAAGATCTCTCACTGTGTATCTTTTATCTTGTTTTGATTTGTAACCATGTGAATTTATTATTAACGCAAATAAAAATAAACATTTTTCTTAAACAGTGAAGCCTAATTAACAGTTTCAGTGTAACTGAGAACCACAGTAACTGAGGTATATGACAATGTCACACTAGTTAGAGCAAAGATACTGGATTTTTTTTTTTTTTTACCTACCCTGTGGAGCCTTATCTCAGAAAAAACATCTCATATCTCTTAGACTTTTTGAAATATTGAAAATAGAGTATGCGTTCTCAAGAATGGCAACCATTCTTCTAAATTAATCTGTAAAGAAGAATTTTTAGAGCATCTATTTAGACAAACATTGGCATCATCTAATGCCTTGAACACAGAACAGTTTGTAAAGGCTTTAACAATGTAAATCTAAAAAATTACTGAAATGTCAGCAGTGATAATATAAACTGTAATAACACATTTGGAATTTTTAAAAAAGATGTTCTTTCATATTAAGAAAATATAACATCTTATACCTGGTCAGAAAGTTATGCCCCTCAAGCTTCTTTAGAGGTTATCTGGTGGATATTTCTGTTTGTCTTCAGGAACCACCCTTAAATTGCCTGCTTTAGCAAAGATGGCCATTTTCAGCTACTTTTTATTCTAGCATTTTTATACAAATCAACTTTTTTGTTTGTCTGTTTCTGTCTTCAGTGTAACTTGATGATAGTTGGTTTCCCTCTGTTTAATTCTTAGAGAGTTAAAAATGGCTATTTCTAGTTTGCATTATATTTTAGATAAAAACAAAAACAAGAATAAACTGAACCTAAGAAATAGGAGAATATGGAGAAAAAAGAAAGAAAAGTAAAAAGTTGAGAAGTTAGGGGAAGGATGTCAGCAAAAGTTAGTTGACATGAAACAGACTTGCCAAAATAGGGAGAAAAAACTCTGATCCAGCCACTGTTTTCCTTTTCAACTTTTTGGCAATGCCCCATACATTTTCTTTCTTTTTTTTTTTTTTGTGGGTACATTTCTTTTTCTTTTTTTTTTTTTATACTTTAAGTTCTAGGGTCACATGCATAACGTGCAGGTTTTTTACATATGTATACTTGTGCCATGTTGGTGTGCTGCACCCATCAACTCGTCAGCACCCATCAACTCGTCATTTACATCAGGTATAACTCCCAGTGCAATCCCTCCCCCTCCCCCCTCCCCATGATAGGCCCCCGGTGTGTGATGTTCCCCTTCCCGAGTCCAAGTGATCTCATTGTTCAGTTCCCACCTGTGAGTGAGAACATGCGGTGTTTGGTTTTCTGTTCTTGTGATAGTTTGCTAAGAATGATGGTTCTTATTATGGTTCTTATTATTATGGTTCTTATTATTTTGCCGCTTCCTGAGGAGACAGAATTTCTTCTCAATTAACTGATAATATTTCACATATTTCAGAAAAAAATTAAAGATTGGCTTTGTGAGTTTCCTAAGTGAGTATAGGAAACTCATTTCATCCATCAAGCTTCATACCCTGGCACATAGTAGGTGCTTATTAAATGATTGTTGAATTCATAGAGGAACATATTGCCCTAGAAAGTGGAAAAAGCTTATTTATTTATTTTAGCAGGTGTGTGCTTTTGGTTCAAGTTTCTATGGCTTTCTCTTAACTTCAGGGCATTCTATGATCAATTTTTATAGTTTAAAATATTTGAAAAGTTAAGGTTCTCAACCGTCATAATTGTCTTTTCATATTTTTAAAAAATTTTGACTTTTTTTTTCTTTTTTTTTTTAAGACAGGGTCTCACTTTGTGCAGTGGCACGATCTCGGCTCACCGCAACCTCCACCTCCTGGGTTCAAGCAGTCCTCCTGCCTCAGCCCACCAAGTAGCTGGGACTACAGTCCCACACCACCATGCCCAGCTAATTTTTGTATTTTTTTTATACCAGCCATGTTGCCCAGGCTGGTGTTGAACTCCTGAGCTCAAGCAATCCACCTGCCTTGGTCTCTCAAAGTGCTGGGATTACAGGCATGAGCCACTGCACCCGGCTGTCTCTTAACTTTATACTAGCCAACGGTATCCATCGACTGTACCATATAAATTGTTTCTCATAGACCTAATTGTGTGCTCAGATATATGCTTCTACTTAATATGAATTGGTACCAACTAGTACATTTTTATTATCTATAGACTAGTCCCAAGATATTAGTTTGGTAAGAATCACTTGCAAATAAGGGAATAGAATTTATAAAATAACTTATTTAGTCTTTAAAAATTTACTTATGGAAGAGGAAAATAACCTTTTATAAATTTTATGGAGTTATAAGAATGCAAATCCAAGAAAGAGTAAGATTATTAGATCCACAGTAACACAACCTAAACATAAACAAAATTATTAGATTCATAACCAGAGGAATAAAGGATGTAGTATCTATTTATACTTTCCTATTTTAGAAGTTATTAGAATACCTTGTTTTATGAGGTTGATTTTCCACTGGAAATGCATCTAATGAGGATTCCTTCTAAAATGTTTTGGCTATTTCAGATTCATATGCATGGGAACAACTACAAACAAAGTTTGCTTCAGCATTTCCCAGACATTCTTCCTCTGGAATATGGTGGTGAAGAATTCTCCATGGAGGACATTTGTCAGGAATGGACAAATTTTATAATGAAATCTGAAGATTATCTCAGCAGCATTTCTGAGAGCGTTCAATGAGAAGTTATTTCATATGAATGGCTTCCTAATTAAAAACATGAGTGATATCCAACCTGGTTAAATGAATGAAAGAAAAGGAGCAAATCTTTTAAACTAATGCTTGCCTGATCTTTAAAAATGTAGAAATCTTCTGACATGAGGAACACAAGTGTTTGGAAAGATTTTTTACTTTTTAAATGCTTTTTTCTCTACTTTTGAAGTAATTAAATGGCAGTACATTTTAAGAGCATAAAAATTGGCGATTTTGTACTTGGAAGAGAACACGAAAGTTATTACTAAAGTAGCCGTTCATGTGCATCTTTGTATGTTTCTAGAAAATTATATTTTTAAAAAGTTCTCTGATTATGTTAGTTTAGAAATAAATTTAGAAATATTCCACGTAAAAATATTCGCACAAGTCAGCTGATGATAAAAAAATTAACACTTATTTTAAGTGGATGTCAGATTAAATTATAATTCATTATAATTAAAATCTGAATAGAGTTTTATAGTTATTCCTGTGGGCCAGCAAGACATTTAATCTCAGGGAAATTTTATTTTAGTATATTAACACGATAGAGACTTTTTTTTTTTTTTTTTTCCAGACAGAGTCTTGCTGTGTCCCCAAGGCTGGAGTGCGGTGGTGCGAGCTCAGTTCACTGCAACCTCTGCTAGGATTACAGGTGCACACCACCACTCCTGGCTAAGTTTTGTATTTTTACATAGAGATGGGGTTTTGCCATGTTGGTCAAGCTGGTCTCAAACTCCTGAACTCAAGTAATTTGCCTGCTTCGGCCTCCCAAAGTACTGGGATTACAGTCGTGAGCCATCGCGCCTGGCCACAACAGAAACTTTCAACTGAGGAGTCTATATACCATACTACTTTGTGTGGCATCTTTAGGTCTCTATGAAATCATTCATGTTGATGTCATTGATTAACAAAAATAATTTAGAAAATACATCAGGCACAGTTGATGGCTTCTCAATATCTGTTTTGCATTTTTAAACAAATCAAAAATGTAATTTTAACTTTTGCTTTTGGCTATTCTTATGACTACACAGAAAGGGATGGAATCATATTTAATTGTCTTATACATGAACTGTTTTTAGTTAAAAATAACATAACTACACAAAGGAAAGGAACTGTTTATATTTAAAAAAAATTACTGTCAATTACATCTGGTATTTTTCAGATTATGCATAAAATAATATGAGTTTGACTATTGTATCAGAATATTTTAATCAAATCCTGCAATTTATATTAACTTAAAAAAAAACATCTGGTAGAGGCTGGCCGTGGTAGCTCAAACCTGTAATCCCAGGACTTTGGGAGGCCGAGGCAGGATGATTGCTTGAGCGCAGGAGTTGTAGACCAGCCTGGGCAACACAGGGAAACCCTGTCTCTATTTTAAAAATAAATAAATAACCGGTAAAGACATACTGTTTGTACTGCAGTTTATAATATTTCATTTATTAAGAAAGATATCGTCTCAGCTTTATATTCAACATAGCTCTCAATGTATGACATAATTTTTATACTTTTTATAAGTATTTTATAATTTCTTAATTTTGTTATAAACTTGAAAATGAAAGAATATGGGGTCCAAAATCTGTTGAACATTTGTTCAGCTAGTTAAGTTTCAACATTAATCATATACATTAATAGTATCTTTATGTAAGGATATGTGAAGGGTGTTTTTCTTTATAAGAAAATTAGTTTAATCAGGTGAGCTGATACTTATGATTATGCATATAGCTATGATAAAATTGAAAGTAATTGTGGATGTTCTTTAGAGAACGTGTTTTGATTTTGACTTAGCATTGGGAAGCTAACAACACTATAATTTTTATTAAAAAACTAGACCCTGCCTGTTTTCTAAAAAACACTTTAAATTCTTTTAAAATAAAAGCATACTATTTAAAATTGCATAATTAAAAATAATAAATGAATAAAACCACTTAAAAAGAATAAACAGTGTGAATAACAAAAAACCTCTGGCTCACCCAACTTTTGTTTCTGGAAGATTTATATCACCAGTTCCACTTCATTTATTTTTGGCTATTTCAAACACTTTCTTATGACTCTGTGGAGGAGTGATTAGTTTAGTACCCAAATAAAGGATAACATTTTAAAATGTCTTTTAAATGTGATTTTTTGATGATAGGATCAATAGCAAATAGAATTAAGATAAGTCAATCAATCTAGGCATATTTTATGATGGAACTTTGTAATGTTTACAAATGAAGCAATTCACTGAAGAATATTAAAAGAAAATTGAAATGAATGGGTAAACGAACAAAGTGTCAAAGCAAGTAATTGTCTAATTGTCCATATTACTTTAGTGATTATACCAGAAGTGCCTTTTAAAAGATTAACTGTATTATGTGCTCATTGTGTTAACTGCACAGTAATTTATTTGTTTTAATATTGTTTGAAAGAAAATAAACATCTTTCACATAAACCATAGTGTACAAGTTATTTTTTAATTTTAAAATATAAATATGAGGCATTCTTTTTCAAAAACTGCTTTTCCTTACAGAAAAAAAAAAATCTTAGCACATCTATTTGTCCATTACTCAAGTGTCAGTTTTTTCTTCATAAGTTTAGTGACAGGCTGGTATTCCAGCTGCTTAGTTCAACACCATATTTCTCTAATGTCTTTTGCTGTACATAAAGGGGACCACAAACTAATACCTAAGCCATGTATAGTCAAGAAGTTAAAAGTTCTAAGCAAAAAATGCCATAGTTTGCCACTTAATCAGATAATTTTATTTTCTTTAATAGACTTCAATTTTTAGAACAGTTTTAGGTTCTCAGCAAAATTGAGCATGAAGTACAAGATAGAGTCATTTGATTTTGAAACAATATGCTATTAGCCTAGATCATGATTTAATTTGTCAAACTAGATTTTTTCTTACAGAAATAGCACTGAAGTCCTATTGCAAATATCTTTATCTTTGTCAATCACCTAAATAAACACTGTAGATCATAAAACAGGTTAGACATATAACCAAGAACTCCAGCCAATTAGTCAGATGGTATTGTCTGAAACACTCCTTACTGGCCTTATATATTGAATTTTGCCATACCTAGATGCTGTGGAGGAACTAGAAATGAGAGCAATAAAATTAGGATTGGCAGCTGTACAACCCTACGACTTTTCTGGTTAGCAATGACATACACCATTCTTCTCCCACACCCATACCTAGCACTCAACGGACTGTTCTCCTCTCTCTCAGGCAATCATATTAATCTGTTAAATATCTACTTTTGATAAGTAGACTGAATTAAGTACTACAGTGACTAGGAAAATTAATCATATGCTGTGTGGGAGTGGGAAAAATATATTCCAAATAGCTAAAGTGCAGTATATTGTAAGGGCCATTAAAGTGATTCCAATACAGTGTTTCAGGAGTTTAACAGAAGGAAAGATAATTTCCATGTAGGGTACTGAGGATGTGTTCTTTTTTTTTTTTTTTTTTTTTTAAATACTTTAAGTTCTAGGGTACATGTGCACAACGTGCAGGTTTGTTACATATGTATGCATGTGCCATGTTGGTGTGCTGCACCCATTAACTAGTCATTTACATTAGGTATATCTCCTAATGCTATCCCTCCCTGCTCCCCACAATAGGCCCTGGTGTGTGATGTTCCCCTTCCTGTGTCCAAGTGATCTCATTGTTCAATTCCCACCTATGAGTGAGAACATGCGGTGTTTCGTTTTCTGTTCTTGCGATAGTTTGCTGAGAATGATGGTTTCCAGCTGCATCCATGTCCCTACAAAGGACACGAACTCATCCTTTTTTATGGCTGCATAGTATTCCATGGTGTATATGTGCCACATTTTCTTAATCTAGTCTGTCACTGATGAACAGTTGGGTTGATTCCAAGTCTTTGCTATTGTGAATAGTGCTGCAAAAAGGAGGTATTATTTGAAGCAAAGCCTTTAAGGTAGCAATGAAAACTGAGGAGAAGGATACTTAAAGAAAATAAATTGAGGAAAGACTTAGAGATCAGAAAGAGTAAGGCATGTCTGAGAAATAGCAAATAGCCCTGTAATTTAATGGCATGAGTTGTATGTCTTCTTTTTCATTTCTGAGTTTGTTTATTTGAATTTTCTCTTTTTTTTCTTAGTCTAGCTAATGTTTTGTCAATTTTGTTTATCTTTTCAAAAAACCAACTTCTTGTTTCATTGATCTTTTGTATTTTTTTGGTTCTCTATTTCATTTATTTCTGCTCTGAATTTTATTATGTATTTCTTTCTGCTAATTTTAAGTTTTATTTGCTGTTGCTTTTCTAGTTCCTTGAGGTGCATCATTGGGTTATTTATTTGGGATTTAAAGGGACAGATAGACCCTAATATAATAATAGTTGGGGACTTCAATTCTTTACTCATAGCATCGGACCGATCATCTAGACAAAAAATCAACAAAGAAACATTGGATTTAAGTTGCACTTTAGAGCAAATGGTCTTAATAGACATATACACAACATGTCATTCAACAGCTGCAGAATGTGTATTCTTCTCATCAGCATATAGAACATTCTCCAGGTAGACCATATGTTAGGCCACAAAACGAGTCTCAATTTTGAAAAAATCATACCAAATCTCTTTACAGCCCATAATGGAACAAAACTAGAAATCAGTAACAAAAAAACCCTTGGAAACTGTACGAATACATGGAAATTAAACAACATCCTCCTGAATGACCTATGGGTTAATGAAGAAATTAAGAAGGATATTTAAAAATTTCTTGAAACCAATGAAAATAGAAACACAACATACCAAAATCTGTGAGATACAACAAAAGTAGTACCAAGAGCGAAATTTATAAGCAGAAATGCCTACATCAAAAAAGCCTCCTATTTTTGGAGGAAAGGGATGAGTACAGGAGAGTGGTTCATTTACCTAGAAAGATCCATGTGAATCAAATTATGAGAGGCCTTAAACACCAGCTGAAGGGCACTAAGGTGCATGAATTACTTATGTGCCAGGGACTATATTAGATTTACATACATGGCATCATTTCATCTTTGCAAAAAAAAAAAAAAAGGTTAAATGCCATTAGACCAATTTGCACATCCTTTGCTCAGAATCACAGAGCTTTGCAAGGCAGAATCAGACTGAACTCGGCTGGCCTGGCTATAAAGTCCACATATTCCACACCACCACCATGCTCCTGTCAGACCAGATTCTGCAGGCCACGGAGATCAGTGGCCATCAAATTCTATCAGTCTTACCCAGAAATGTCTGACCCTGATCCATCTCTGAGGCTTGTCATCTTTCATCCAGTCTTCTGCAATAGCTTCCTCTTGGACTTCAGGTTTTTCATTGTTCCTCCCTTTACCCACGCTTTCCATGCTGCCTGACTTACCTTTCTGATCTTCAGGGGAGCAGCACTGTAAGTAGGGTAAACTGCTAATTGGCACCCAAGGCCCTTCACACCCAGGAACAACCTGTTTTTTCATTCTCACATTGTAGGACTCAACTCCACCTATACTCCAGGCACACCAACCTTTTCACCACTGTGACAATATCATCCCTTCCATATAAGACACATCGGAACTGGCAGAAAGGAGTGGAGGAATGAGGTGGAAGGGAAGTAAGGAATATTTTGGACTCTGAACCTTTGTTCTTTGTCTCCTCTATTCGATGCCCTTGTTCTGTCTGCTCATATAGAGATATAAGTCCTGCCCCGTTGTCCCCTCTGTGAAACATTCACTAACCATCCCCAGTAAGAATTCTTTGCTCCCACTTGTGTGTTCTCCTGTTTGAACTTACAGGCAGTTACCTGCCTCTCTCCCTTCTAGAAAGTATTCTTAAATGCAAACACTGTCTTTTCCATCCTTGTATAACCAGTATCTAACTAGTGTCTATCACAGGGTCAATACTCACAGGGTAGACATGACATAGGCATATTTCTTGTTGCAAGGGTGGGTGACAGCCATCAGCGGGGGCAGCCATGGGTCATACATAGTGCAAATGAAGCCTTGCACTATGCTAAATAGAGTATCATTTACTGAGAAGTTGGGATGACCTCAACAGCCTCCTCATAAGCTCTTAGACTTGACTTTCTCCCTCTACTTTTTCCCACTCATTCTAAGTGTTAGCTGTCTTACAAAAGTTCTTACCCACTAGTCTTTATTTCCATCTCTAACTTCACTCCAATGTCTCTGTTTTAAGTGTCTTAACAAATTAGGTTTGATTTTTAATTGATTTGAATTTCAATTCTTTTAATCTCATATATATTCATAAATATTATAGGCTGGTCCCTAAGGGGTTGTTCAGGAGAATCATTAACCATTGTTAAATAAAAACCTCTTGCAATTTGCTTTTCTGTGTGGCTCTCTCTCCAGTCAACAAGAAAACATGTGCTGCTGCTGCATTGAGCTCTTTTGGTGGGTTTCCCACAGCAGAGCTTTGCTGTGCACTGTATCCCTCTCTTTCTCAGAGCATCATGCTCTTGGGAAGATGTGGGGGTCTGAGATGGGAATGGTCAGGCATAGCCCCTGCATTGTACCGGCTATCCTTCCCTTCTGCTCAGTCTCATCCACTCATGACTCAGGCCAGCCTCATTTGAGGAACTTCAGTCCATCAGTCACCTCTGACAGTGTCTGAGCTCCAATATCACCTGAATTCAGAAGGTAGATGACCCCTCCTCAGTTCAATGGTGATTGTTAACACTCCATATTTACTTCAAACTGTTGCCCACAAGGGACATAACATCATTAAACCCAACATAAAATTAACAGCTCTCAAGTGCCTAGAACATATCTCCCTTGAAGAACACACTTTGTCTCCTAAAAGAATTAAGATTATCATCACTTTCCTTTCCCCTAAGGCCAAAAGACAACTCTGTTTCTAAAATACATAGGCTAATGCCAAAACTGGATCCCTAACTTTTCTGCTATTGCTCCTCCCTGAGTAGACTGTCCTAAAACCCCTTAATTGGGCTTTTGAGTCTACATTTCAAAGCCTCAAGTTCTCTCTATCCTCTTCCCTCACTGCTAGATGCCCCAATTACTCATTAACCTTTCCCTTTTTATACACGAAAGGGATGGATATACTTCAGGTGTCCTCAGCCAAATCACAGCTCTCTTCTTCACCACCAAAACTGCTGCAAGACTACAAAGCATACAACCTTAGGTTCACATTTCATAATTTAAAAAATACAAGCCTTCAAATAGAAATTCACCCCAAAAGGAAACATTAAATTGGAGGTCTTTCCAGAGCCCCTAGAAGCAGATGATGACATGAGGAAGACTGCTTTCCCAAGAACAACTGCATGATGCCATCAGGTGGCTGACTTCTACCCAAGACACCAGAACAAGATCTCCCTATTTTTAATTCCCTCCATATTCTCCCTTTGTGTCCTTCTTATTGTCCTTATTATCCTTTTGCACTCATAAGTACAAAAGATTTCTGAGTGAAGTCTGTTCTTTTCCTTTTTGCCCTCCCTACCATTTCTTTCTTCTCTATTTCCCATTTACCTACCTTCAGAAAGGATGCTCAAAACTTATGGATGGCTTGTACTGAAGAGATTACCCAATCTTAAAATCTTTCTTAAAATCATTGCTTTTATTCATCCTTTTCTTTCTTGGATCAACCATCTGATATAGTTTGGATCTGTGTTCTCACCAAATCTCATGTTGCATTGTAGTCCCCAGTGTTGGAGGTGGGACCTGGTGGGAGGTGGTTGGATCATGGGGACGGACTTCTTGTGAATGGTTTAGCACAACACTGTTGATGCTGTTCTTGTAATAGTGAATGAGTTCTCATTTTTGAGATCTGGTTTTTAAAAAATGTGCAGCATCTGTGCTCTCACTCTCTCTTGCTCCTGCTCCTGCCATGTGAGACGCTTCACTCCTTTTTACTTTTCACCATGATTGGAAGCTTCCTGAGGCCTCCCCAGAAGCAGAAGCCACTATGCTTCCTGTATAGCTTGCAGAACCATGAGCCAATTAAACGTTTTTTCTTTGTAAATTGCCCAGGCTCAGTTATTTCTTTATAGAAGTGCAAGACTTTACTAATATATCATCTTCCCCCAAATTATTCTTATCATTTTTAAAATCTGCATAGTTATTGATTTAGCTGTTTTCCTCTGCACAATGTTAGGAAATTCTTCCTATATTTCACATCAATCACACAAGTATCCAAATAGAATCTGAACCACTTTTATAAAAAGTCATTTTTATTTCTCTCACAATTTTATAGACAGCAATGTTCTAGATTCTAGTTTCTGGCTTTATAGGATTTATTGTGTCAACTCTGATGACAGTACTTGTAACTATTAGTCATTTTCCCACAGAAAATACAATGTTATATGAAATAAGTTTACCATGGGGAATTGCCATGCAGAGACTAAAGATTTACATATGGAAAAGTACCCATCAAGATATTCCCCTTATAGCCATACTGTTTCCTCAACCTAGTATAGTGGAAGAGAATTGCTCCCACTTCACTTGGTTAGCCATAGAAGACAACTATTTCATTTATGGAAGAGGAAACTACTGGTATCTCCTAGAACACTGGACAGGCTGGTGTTATCTAGCCAATCTTGTCAACCCCTACCATATGTATAGCTCAATTACCTTCTTAAACTATTTAAATTCTTCTCTATCCCTTTTAATGTCCATCATTGGTCTTGAGGGTGTACTAGTAACTGTGCCTCCTGAAAATGTAGAGGTCGGCACCAAAATATTACTGCATTCTTCCTTTCATTGTTAGAGCTCAGAGACCCTTGAAAATGAAGCTGAGATAGTAGGAAATCTCCAGAACTTAAAGCTGCATTTGATCACATTTAGGCCACTTTTTTGCCTGGAGCAGCTGCAGTATGGGATACTCAGAGTGAAGAGAAACTCTCACATGTTCCAAGATGTAATATGGGAGATGACCATCACTGCAAACAACCAAATAAAGAACTTCACTCTTTCCAACCCAGAATTTCAAAAGACTCAATACACAGAGTTCCACAACTGACTGGCACTCAATATGACCTTGGCATCTAGAGGTGAGACATGTTTTCTTTGGAAGCAGCTGCTGCATGATTGTTATCTAAAATATCTCTGACCTCTACATCATAAACTAGAATATTTAGTTGCTAATGAGGAAATGCATGCCGCTGCCACCACAATCCTAACTCAATCAAAAAAGGACCTCGTCACATGAATTTCCTGGAATCCACTAGATTGGTCGCTTCCTGGCCTCAAGTCTTGGTTTTACTCCTTAACACACCTCTCATAGTTATTTTTCTGCTTTTGCTTATAAGTATCCCCTTGATTAAATGCCTCGTCTCCAGAGCCCTTCTCAGTTCCAGATCACCATCAGAGCATAATACAGGCATACCTCAGGGATATTGTGGGTTTGGTTCCAGACCACCTCAACAAAGCAAATATTGCAATCAAGCAAGTCATAATTTTTTGTTTGGTTTCCCAGTACATAGGAAAGTTTTGTTTATACTCTACTGTATTTTATTATGTGTGCAATAGCATTGTGTCTAAAAAAACCCCAATGTACACACCTTAAAAATACTTTATTGCTAAAAAATGCTAATGGTCATCTGAGACTTCAACAAATTGTATCTTTTTGCTGGTGGAGGGTCTTGCCTCAATATTGATGGCTGCTGACTTGATCAGAGTGGTAGTTGCTGAAGTTTGGGGTGGCTGTGGCAATTTCTTAAAATACAATAACAATGAAGTTGGCTGCATCGATTGACTCTTTCACAAAAGATTTCTCTATAGCATGTGAAGCTTTTTGTAGCATTTTACCCACAGTAGAACTTCTTTCAAAATTGGAGTCAATCCTGTCAAACCTGGTAGTTGCTTTACCCATTAAGTTTCAACAATGTTCATAGCAACTTCTCATCCAATCAAGTTTCATCATGAGGTTAGAGCAATTCAGTCACATCTTCAGGCTCAACTTCTAATTCTAGTTATCTTGCTATTTCTACCACATGTGCATTACTATCTCCACTGAAATCTTAAACCACTCAAAATTATCCATGAGGGTTGGAATCAACTTCTTCTAAACCCCTGTTAATGATGGTATTTTGACCTAACCCCATGAATCAGGAATAGTCTGTGAATGCATCTGATCCTGGGATTTTTTTTTCTTTTTTTTTTCAGTTGGTAGGCTATTTATTACTGATTCAGTTTCACACTTCATTACTGGGCTGTCCAGGGATTCAATTTCTTCCTGGTTCAGTCTTGGGAGAGTGTTTGTGTCCAGGAATTTGTCCATTTCTTCTAGATCTTCTAGTTTATGTCCACAAAGGTGTTTATAATATTCTCTGATGATTGTGTGTATTTCTGTGGGGTCAGTGGTAATATCTCCCTTGTTGTTTCTAATTGTGTTAATTTTGATATTCTCTCTTTCTTCTTTATTAGTCTAGCTAGTAGTTTATCTATTTTATTAATTTTTTCAAAAAATCAGCTCCTGGATTCTTTTTTTGTTTGTTTTTTTTTTTTCTTTTTTTTTGAAACGGAGTTTTGCTCTTGTTGCCCAGGCTGGAGTGCAATGGCACTATCTCAGCTCACCACAACTTCCACCTCCCAGGTTCAAGAGATTCTCCTGCCTCAGCCTCCTGAGTAGGTAGGATTACAGGCATTTGCCACCATGCCCAGGTAATTTTTGTACTTTTAGTAGAGATGAAGTTTCTTCACGTTGGTCAGGCTGGTCTTGAACTCCTCACCTCAGGTGATCTGCCCACCATGGCCTCCCAAAGTGCTGGGATTACAGGTGTTAGCCACCGTGCCCTACCTCATTGATTTTTTTAATGGTTTTTGTATTTCAATCTCCTTCAGTTAATGTCTGATTTTAGTTGTTTCTTGTCTTCTAGTTTTGAGGTTGGGTTTCTCTTGGTTCTCTAGATCTTTTATTAAGTTGGTAAAAATGTGATTGCAGTTTTTGCATTGTTGGAATTTGATGTTTGATGTCAGAACACATTCTTGGCCGGGCGCGGTGGCTCAAACCTGTAATCCCAGCACTTTGGGAGGCCGAGACGGGCGGATCACGAGGTCAGGAGATCGAGACCATCCTGGCTGACACGGTGAAACCCCGTCTCTACTAAAAAATACAAAAAACTAGCCGGGCGAGGTGGCGGGCACCTGTAGTCCCAGCTACTTGAGAGGCTGAGGCAGGAGAATGGCGTGAACCCGGGAGGCGGAGCTTGCAGTGAGCTGAGATCCCGCCACTGCACTCCAGCCTGGGTGGCAGAGCAAGACTCCATCTAAAAAAAAAAAAAAAAAAAAGAACACATTCTTAAATAAAGGTGGTTATGTTGTACATTGTTTTAATGCACATTTCTTGCTTTTTTTGCTAATGACTTATCACTTGCTGTTTATTTTATGTTTATTTTAGACTCTGGAAATGATGTTAGACAAAAAGTAAATTCTAGCTGTTTTCTTATTCGAGTTCAAAATGGGTCATAAAGCAGCAGAGACAACTTGCAACATCAACAATGCATGTCGGCTAGGAACTGCTAGTGAATGTACAGGACAGTGGTGGTTCAAGAGGTTTTGCAAAGGAGACAAGAGCCTTGAAAATGAAGAGTGTAGTGAACTGACATTGGAATTTGACAATGACCAATTGAGAGCAATTATTGAAGCTGATTCTCTTATAACTACATGAGAAGTTGCCAAAGAACTCAACATCAACCACTCTATGGTCATTCGGCATTTGAAGCAAATTGGGACAGTGAAAAAGCTCAATAAGTGGGCGCCTCATGAGCTGACTGAAAATTTTAAAAAAGTCATCATTTTAAGTGTCATCTTCTCTTATTCTATGCAACAACAATGAACCACTTCTCAATCAGATTGTGATGTACGATGAAAAGTGGATTTTATGCCACAACCAGAGACAACCAGCTCAGTGGTTGGACCAAGAAGAGGCTCCAAAGCACTTCCCAAAGCTGAACTTGCACCAAAAAAAGATCATGGTCACTGTTTGGTGGTCTGCTGCCAATCTGATCCACTACTATTCAGCTTTCTGAATCCCAATGAAACCATTACATCTGAGAAGTATGCTCAGCAAATCAATGAGATGCACTAAAAACTGCAGTGCCTGCAACTGGCATTGGTCAACATAAAGGGCCCAAATCTTCTCCATGGCAATGCCTGATCACACGTCACACAACCAAGGCTTCAAAAGTTGAACAAATTGGGCTATGAAGTTTTACGTCATCCACCATATTCACATGACCTCTCACCAACTAACTACCACTTCTTCAAGCATCATCCCCAAGACTCATAATTATCAGTCTCCAAGGTCAAAATGAAAGAAAAAATGGTAAAGGCAGCTAGAGAGAAAAGCCAGGTTTTCTACAAAGGGAAGCCCATCATATTAACAGCCGACGTCTCAGCAGAAACCCTACAAACCAGAAGAGATTGGGGGCAAATAATCAAAATTCTTAAATAAAGAAATTACAATCCAGAATTTCATATCTGGCTAAACTAAACTTCATAAGTGAAGGAGAAATAAGACCCTTTCAGACAAGCAAATACTGTGGGAATTCATTACCACCAGACCTGCCTTACAAGAGTTCCTGAAGGAAGCACTAAATATGGAAAGGAGAGACTGTTACCAGCCAGTACAAACAAAAAAACACTGAGGCACACAGACCAGTGATACTATAAAGCAACCACGTAAACAAGTCTATGAAATACCCTGCTAACATCATGACAGGATCAAATCCACACATAACAATACTAACCTTGAAAGTAAATGGGTTAAGTGCCCCAGTTAAAAGGCACAGAGGGGCAAGCTGGATAAATAACCAAGACTCATTGGTATGCTGTTTTCAAGAGACCCATCTCACGTGCAATGACACACATAGGGTCAAAATAAAAGATGGAGAAAAATCCACCAAGTAAATGGAAAACAATAACAACAAAAGAGCAGGGATTGCAATCTTAATTTCAGACAAAACAGACTTTCAACCAACAAAGATTTTAAAAAACCAAAGAAGGGCATTACATAATGATAAAAGGTTCAATTCAGCAGGAAGACCTAACTATACTAAACATATATGCACCCAACACAGGAGCACCCAGATTCATAAAGGAAGTTCTTAGAGACCTTCAAAAAGACTTAGACTCCTACACAACAATAATGAGAGACTTTAACACTCCATTGATGATATTAGACAGATCATTGAGACAGAAAATTAACAAAGATATTCAGGGTCTGAATTTAGCACTGGATCAGATGAACCTGATAGACACCTACAGAACTCGTCATGCAGAAAAAACAGAATATACATTCTCATTGCCACATGACATATACTTTAAAATTGATCAGATAATCAGAAATAAAACACACCTGAGCAAATGCAAAAGAACTAAAATCATAATCTCTTGGACTACAGTGCAATGAAATTAGAAATCAAGACTAACGGCAGGGTGTGGTGGCTCACACATGTAATCCCAGCACTTTGAGAGGTCAAGGTGGGTGGAACACCTGAGGTCGGGAGTTCAAGACCAGCCTGGCCAACATGGCAAAACTCCGTCTCTACAAAAAACACAAAAATTAGCTGGGCATGGTGGCACGTGCCTGTAGTGCCAGCTACTCAGAAGACTGAGGCATGAGGATTGCTTGAACCCAGGAGGTGGAGTTGCAGTCAGCCAAGATCTTGCCACTGCACTCTAGCCTGGGTGACAGAGTGAGACTCCTTCTCGAATAAATAAATAAATAAATAAATAAACAAATAAATAAATAAAAATCAAGACTATGAAATCTACTCAAACATACAATTGCACAGAAATTGAATAACCTGCTCCTGAATGGTTTTGGGGTAAATAATGATATTAAGGCAGAAATAAAGAAAATGAGAACAAAGATACAACCTACTGGAATCTCTGGGGCAAAGGTAAGGCAGTTTTAAGAGTGAAATTTATAGCACTAAACACCCACATCAGAGAGAAAGGTCTCAAGTTAACAACCTAACATTACAACTATTAGGTTGGTGCAAATGTAATTATGGTTTTGGACCGTGAATTTTAAATCATTATAACTAGGCTCAAACATATCTTTATTATTATGTAATGCCATTCTTCATCTTTTTTTATTGTTTTCAGCTTAAAGTCTGCTTTATCTGAAATTAAAATATGAAACCCTATATTTTTTCCTTTTGCTTGGTAGATTTCCATTTGTTTGTTTTCCGTTTGCTTGGTAGATTTTTCTCCATCCATTTACTTTGAAACTATGACTGTCATTGCATGTGAAATAGGTCTCTTGAAGACAGCATATGATGGGGTCTTGCTTCTTTATCCAAGTTGCCACTCTGTGCCTTTTAAGTGGGGCATTTGGCCCATTTACATTCAAGGTTAATATCGATGTGTGCAGATTTGATCCTGTCATTGTGTTGTTAGCTGGTTGTTATGTATACTTGAATGTGTAATTGCTTTATAGTGTCAATGGTCCATGTATTTAAGTGTGTTTTTGTGGTGGCTGGTAATGATCTTTTGTTTCTATGTTTAATATTCCCTTAAGGATCTTTCAGAAAGTAGGTCTAGTGGTAACAAATTCCCTTAGCATTGGCTTGTCTTTTAAGATCTTATTTTTCCTTTGCTTATTGAGTTTAGTTTGACTGGATACAAAATTATTAGTTAGAATTTCTTTTCTTTAAGAATGCTGAATATAGGCCCCCATCTCTTCTGGTTGTAGAGTTTCTGCTGAAAGGTCTGCTGTTAGCCTGATGATATTTCCTTTTTAGGTGACCTGCCCCTTCTCTCCAGCTGCCTTCAACATTTTTTCCTTCACATTGACCTTGGAGAATCTGATGACTATGTGTTTTGGAGATGGTCATCTTATACAGTATCTTTCAGGGGTTCTCTGCATTTCTCATATTTGAATGTTCTTTCTAGTGAGGTTGGAGACATTTTTGTGGTCAGTATTCTCAAATATGTTTTTCAAGTTGCTTGATCTTTCTCTCTCTTTCAGGGATGCCAATTAAGTTGTAGTTTAGTTCTCTTTTTATAATCCCATATTTCTCAGTGGCTTTGTTTATTCTTTTTTCTTTATTTTTTTCTGACTGAGTTGATTCAATGAAACAATCTTTGAACTATCAGAGTCTTTCCTCACCTTGGTCTATTCTGCTGTTAATACTTGCAATTTTATTATTATATTATTTTAGTGAGTTTTTCAGCTCCATCAGATTGGTTTGGTTCTTTCTTAAAATGGTTATTTTGTCTTTCATCTCTTGTATGATTTTATTTCAACTTTCTCCTGAATCTCAATGATCTTCATCCCTATCCAGATTCCAAATTCTATGTCTCTCATTTTAGCCATTTCAGCCTGGTTAAGAAACATTGCTGAGGAGTTACTACTATCATTTGGATGTAAGAAGACACTCTGACTTTTTGAGTTGCCAGAGTTCTTGCACTGGTTGTTTCTCAGGCCAGGAACACAGTGGCCTGATGTTCCTTTAGTCTTTAAAGTTGCTGTCTTTTGATGGGGTTTTTTGCTTTTATATTCCTTGATACCATAAGGGTTTGACTGTGGTATAAGTTGGGTTTAGTTGACTGGTTTTCTTTCTGGAAGATTTCAGGGGACCAAAGCTCAGCTAATTACTCTTGAGCTGCTTGCTATAATCCTGGACGTCTAGTACCAGGCCCATAGGTTTGTTCTCTGGCACCTTGAGGTTAAGCATCTACTGCACCTTAGGGGTTAAGGTGCTCCCAGTCTGCTGGTAACAATACTCTGATGAGGAGTGCCAACCAAAGCACTTCGTCAGGGTGGTGGCAGTGGAGTCAATGCTTGCACATGCATGTCAGGAACAGCTATCAGTGGTGTCCAGACAAAACTATTAAAACCAACTATAGCTATAAATTATTAATGAATACAAATTACCAAATATGTAAATTTTGACATCAAAATAATGAAATGTGGGTGGGAGGGAGTGAAAGTGTAGAGTTTTTATATGCAATTAAAGACAAGTTTTATCAGATTAAAGTAAACTGTTTTAAGGATAAGCTATATTATGTAAGCCTCATGGTAATCATAAAGCAAACATTTATAGTAGTTACACACAATATAAAAAGAAAGGATAAAAAGTATACAACCATACAAAGCCACCAAACCACAAAGGAAGATAGTAAGAGAGAAAGAAGGAAGCAAAAGACCTATAATACAATCAGAAGAGAAATTACAAAATGGCAGTGGTAAGCACTTACTTGTCCATAATGACTTTCAATGTAAATGGATTATACTGTCCAATAAAATACATGGAGCAGCTGAATAGATTTAAAAAAAGCAAGATCTAATCATAAGCTGCATACAAGAGACTCACTTTAGTAATAAGGACACACACAGACTGAAAGTAAAGGGATGGAAAAGATATTCCATGCAAATAGAAACGAAAAGAGAGCTGGGGTAGCTATACTTATATCAGACAAAATAGATTTAAGTTAAATACTACAAAAAGAGAAAAAGAAGGCCATTACATAACAAAGCATTAAAATCACCACAAAGACATAACAATTGTAAATATACACCTACCTAAGATCAGAGCACCTAAATACACAAAGCAATTACTAAACGATCTAAAGGAAAAAATAGAATTTAATAATATTACAGTAGGGGCTCTCCATATTCCACTTGCAATAATGGACAGATCGTCTAGAGAGAAAATCCATAAAGAAACCATGGACTTGAATTACACTTTAAATAGACCAAATAGAAATACACACAACACTGTATCCAATAGCAACAAAATAGACATCCTTCTTAAGTGCACATAGAACATTCTCTAGGATAGCCCATATGTTAATGCACAAAACAAATCTTAACAAATTTAAGAGAATTGAAATCATATTAAGAATCTTTTGAGATCACAATGGCATGAAATCAGAAATCAATAACCTCCAGGATTACAGATATCTTGGAAAATACACAAATGTGTGGAAATGAAACAACATTCTCCTAAACAACCAATAGGTTAAAGAAGAAAGCAAATAGAAGACAAAAAATTACCATGAGACAAATGAAAATGTTAAGACAATATATCAAAACTTATGGGAGACAGCAAAAGCAATCTTAAGAGGGAAATTCATAGCAATGAACATCTATATCAAATAAAGTAAGGTTACAAATAATCTAATATTACCACTCAAGAAACTAGAAATATAAGTATAAACTAAGCCCAGTGATAGCAGATGAGAGGAAATAACAAAACTCAGCACAGAAATAAATGAAATAGAGACTAGAAAAACAATAGAAAATGTCAACAAAACTAAGTTGGTGTTTTGAAAAGATAAACAAAGTTGACAAACCCATGGCTAGACTAGGAAAACAAGAGACTACTCAAATAAGATCAGAAGTGAAAGAGGAGACATTACAATATGCATTGCCTATATCTACTATAATAGACATATATACACACACAAATCAATATGTGATACACCACATTATTAAAGGATGAACATCATATAATGATTTCAATACATGCAGAAACAACATTTGAAAAAACTCAACATCCTTTTATGATAAAATTCTTAACAAATTGGGTATAGGTATGGAGGGAATGTACCTCAGCACAATAAAGGTTACATATGACAAACCCTTAGCTAACATCATTCTCAATAGTAAAACACTGAAAGCTTTTCCTCTAGTGACAAGACAAGCATGCCTATTCTCACCACCTCTTTTCAATATAGTACTAGAAGTCCTAACTAGAGCAATTAGGCAAGAGGAAAAATTGAAGCCTAATAGGAAATGAAGAAGTGAAAATATCTCTGTTTTCTGATGACATGATCTTATATGTAAATCCACCAAAAAATTATTAGAACTGATAAATGAACAGTAAAGTTGCAGAATACAAAATCAACATATAAAAGTCAGTAGCATTTTTATATACTAATAACAAATTAAAATGAAATTAACAAAACAATCCCATTTAAAATAGTAACAAAACACTAAATACTTAGGTGTACATTTAATGAGTAAGCAAAAGTCCTGTACACTGAAAACTATAAAACACATGAAAGAAATTGAAGAAAATACAAGTAAATGGAAAGATACCTCATGTTCACGGATTGGAATAGTTAATATTGTGAACGCGTCTATACTACCTGCAGCAATCTACAGATTCATTGTAATCCCTACAAAAATTCCAATGTCACTTTTTTCACATAAATGTAAAAAAATCCTTAAATTTGTATGAAACCACAAAAGACCCCACATACCTAAAACAATCTTGAGAAAAGAAATCCAAGTTGAAGGCATCATACTCTGTGATTTCAAGACATGTTACAATTATAGTAATTTAATCAAAATATCATTGTACCGGCATAAAAATACGGGCATTGACCAATGCGCCAGGATCGAAGGCCCAACACATATGTTGTCAATTGATTTTTGACAAAGGTGTCAAGAACACACAACGGGGAAAGGGCATCTTCTTCAATAATCAGTGCTGGGAAAAACTGGAAATTAGATCCTTATCTCTCACCATATGCAAAAATCAACTAAAGTGAATTAAGCACTTAAATATGAGACCCGAAACTGTAAAATGACTAGAAGAAAACATAAGGGAAAAACTTCATGACATTGGTCATTCACATTTAATATTTTGCTATTACAAAAAGATGCTCCAAAAAGCATACTTACACATATTTTTTGTTCACAGGCACATGCATTAATCTAGATACATACTTATATCTAAGAAGTACTGGGTTACAAAATATGTAGATCTTCACCTTTACCAGATATTGCTTAATTTTTCTCAAAAATAGTTACAATAATTACAGTTCCACCAGAAATGCAGAGAACTCTCATTTTACTACATCCTTCACTTATTATCAAGGGCTTACATTTTTGTCAATTTACAGAAACCTGCTTCCAAAGACCGAGGAAGCAGGGAGACTAAAGAGGCTGACCAATCCGTTTCTCAGAAAGAAACACTTAATAGAGACAAACAGAAGCAACACTTGCACTTGCTCTCCTGAAAGTATGCTTTATTTAGCAAGATACAAGGGTAAAAAGAAGTGCGACTAGTTAGCTCTCAGACTATTGTGATCACTGGGGACGTTAGATAAGCATCTTTATGAGGGATTATGTATGTATGTTATGAATTGTTTAAAGACCTTTGCTGCAGAACACTTTGGTATGCAGTGGGTCAAACATCAGTTCCCAAGATAGTTTTGCTTCAAGTTGGTGTCACTCTTGCCACGAAACAGGTTGTTTTTCTGCACAGTCTAATGGATGTGACATATTATCTTGTCTTAACTTGCATTTTTCGGATGACTACAGAAAGTTTGGCTTGCTGTTCACATTTTTTCCATTTTTCTAGTGTGTCATTGTTCTTATTACCTCTTTGCATATTTTAGAAATACTTTATATTTTATAACTACGTTTTCCAAGTTTGTGCTTTAACTTTAATTTTCTTAGTTATTAGTCAATTTTTAATTGACTTTTTTTAAATGTTTTTTGAAACTTCCGACCGCCAAAGTTGTGAACACATATTTCTATATTTTCTTATCAAAGTATAATATTTTGCCTTTCATATTTACATATTCACTTCACCTGGAGTTTATTTTTGTGTGTAATGCCAGGTAAAAAATTTTTCCTACGTGGATATCAATTATTTTGGCACCACAAGTTCATATTTACAAGGCTACTTGTCTATTTAATCATGCTCAAAACCAGCTCGACCCTTTCATGTCTTTCATCACATCCTTTATTGCTTACCTCTCACCACGCCCTTCTACAGTAGCATTATTTCCTTGTTAAACCAGACCATTCACTGCATTTACTCTTCTTGCAATATGCTAAAACTGTTCCTATTGTCTCTGAGTCATGTTTTCTGCCTTTTTTCCTTACTAAATTTAAACCTCTTGTGAAAAAGACATTGTCCAATTTATGTTTTCACCTTTAATACCGAGCATTGATGCAGTAGGTTTTCAAATATTCTTGTTTTATTCTGAATTTAAGTTGGCCCTTATAGATGGGAAATTTCACCTAGTACGAGCTATATATCCATATATTTAGGAACAATCACAACAGTTTTAATGAATAGGAACCAGTCATCTTTTCTGCCCTGGTGGATAGGCTACTTAGTGGTCGTCGGTGGATGGCGCTGACCGCGGTTGATCAAAGGAACTGACCCCGTTTGCAGGCGTGGCCTGGGAGTGCTCGCTTCGCAGTAGAAGCTGGGAGTTGGGCCAGTTCTGAGCCTAGTGATGCGCCTGTGTATGTGTTCACATCGCCGTCCAGTCTTCTTCACTTCCTACAGATGCCGGGACCCCCAAAACAGCAAGATGTGGACATTCACATTCGAAGACACAGGCTGTCCGTACAGCGAACGTTGTCACCATTCCCAGACATAGGGCCCCGACCTTCAAGTAGGCGGTGCGGTTGGCGCGCAGTTCTCAGGGGCCTTCTAGAATCTCCCGCCAGCCTCCCCGCTGCCTGGTTACCACACGCTGCCAGGGACACCAACCTCCCCTCTCGAGGGCCCGGGTTGGCCGGCCCAGCTTTGTAGGGCTGATTGAAGGCCACATCGACATAACAGTTGAAAGGGAAGGACGCGGACACCACCCAGTACCCGCCCCAGGCGTTTCCAGAGTCTCCGGTTAGGTGATCCGTGGGGGTCGCGGTCGCGGACCGGGGACAGAGCAACGGGGCGGGCGCGCAGCGAGGGCCGCAGTCCCAGAGCCGCCCACCGCCGCCCCACGGCCGCCTAGCGCGCGCCGGGACTGCATTTCCCATAGGCCCGCGCTGCGGAGCACCGCCCACCCGAGCCCCACGCGAGTGCGCGGCCGCGAGGTGTCCCCGCCGCAGCCCCAGCCCGCCGGCCCGCAGAGCTTTTGAAAGGCGGCGGGAGGTGGCGAGCGCCATGGCGAGCCCGGGCCGCCTACTGTGCGTGCTGGGCCTGCTACTCTGCGGGGCGGCGAGCCTCCGGCTGTCCAGACCCCACGGTGACACCGCCAAGAAGCCCATCATCGGTAAGGAAGCTGTGCGGAGCCGCAGCATATGGGGAGGGGCTGGGTGTCGGCGCTGGGCGCCTCCCGCCGCCGCGCTCCAGCTGTCGCGTCCTGCCGGGGAAAAACCCCAGATGTGCTTGGCTTTTGGTGCAAGGAGGACCCCGGGCTGGGTACCATTTGGATCGTACTGAAATGTACCTAGCTGAAGTGTCTCGTTCATTCCTTTAGACTCATATGGCTCTTAAAGATGGGAGGGAGGAGGGTGCACCGTGAAGAATCCTGCGGATTTTCTTTTTTTGTACACAGCTAGGAATTTATACTAAAATAAAACATTTCTTTTGCGCACATAGTTGGGAATTTTTTACTCATTTACATCTACACGTGCGTGCATTACATTTGTCAAAATGTCTCAGGTTGAGGGCGTATTTAAAATACCAGTGCATTGTAATATAAAATCAAGAAATTAAGGTATAATTTGGATTTTGTCATGTTCAGTAGCAGAGGACAACAGTGGCTAATATCCTAATGTAGGTTCTATTTGATATTAAAATGCAGTACACAATTTTTCGTTTCCAACATATTTGTGTTTTAAAGAGATAGTAAAATCAGTCTGTGTTACCAAAACACACATTTGAGACAGGCCCAAGGAAGGCTACCTGGGAGAAATCATCCTGGGGTTAAAATTTGCCCAAATAAATTTGTGTGGAATTAAGATTAGTTTTATTTTGGCTGTAGGATTATGCCTTTCATACTATTTTTTTTTCTATGAAGATTATCACTGTATTCTGTAACTAAACAGAAATTAGATGAATGTTTTTTCATATAGGTAGTGCCCAATTTTCAAATGGATTGCTTACTAATATTTGGAACTTATTTCATAGCTGTTTAACATGGTGATTTGATTCTCCACGAACTAACTCAAGCTGTAATTAATGTAACAGGTTGCATATTGTGTGTCCAGAGGAGAGAAAAAAAGCAGAGGGGATTGTTTTCCCTTTCCTAGAATCAGGGGTAGCCCTGTGTCAAATATTTAAAAAAGGGACTTTGCTTTTGGTCACTGAGATCAGCACAGAATCGTTAACCGAGTACCGACTATGTACACAGTCTTGCTCTAGGAAGTGCAAAGGATTAAAAGATGACAAGGAAGCTACAAAAGTTATCAGATGGCCTTAAATTATTGGTGAAATTTTGGTCACATTTTGAGGGAGAGGGAGAACAGCTTGAGCTCTTTTCCCAGGGATGGGAAAAGTGAGTATGCTGGGCCCAGGGGAAGGGGAGATGTTGGTGGAACTCACTTTGATATACTTCTCTTTCTGGTAACCCTTGTGCTCCCATGATGCCCCATGTCACCTTTGTGGTACCTCACTCCATGTACCCTGTACCACTCCATTTCCTATGACATTCCTAGTTCTTTGTTCCCTAGTCAAACTTTGTATTCCTTAGTAAAGATGATTTTACCTACCAGTAAGGACAAAAAGTCTTACGGAACAAATTTCGTCGTTTGATATGTTACCGGAATACCTGATGAATGCCAATTGTAAGAAGCTGGAAATACAAAAGCGAGTAATACAGACAACAGCTCTTCCTATCAGGTGGCCTACAGAGACACTGAAAGTGTTCCAAATGCTGAAGTGCTGAATAGTAGTAGGCACAGGTACTCACCCGACAGACGTGTTTTGATGTGTGCTGGTTGCTGTACTGTGCTGGGGCTGGGTTTCACTGGTAAAAGGAGGCCAGAGAGATGGGTGGGGCAGAGCACACAGGGTCTTACAGAGTTTATTAAAGTTTAGGGACCCACTGAGGTAGTTAAACAAGGTGGTGACACCTGCTTGCTGATCTGTCTCTCCCTGATCTCCTTTCCTATTGCTTTCTGCCTTCACTCACCTGGCTCTAGTAACATGGATTCCTTGCAATGTGACAGGCACCTTCCTGACTCCTGGCTGTTTCTCTTGCCATTCTTTTTTCCTGGATTCCTCTTTTCCCAGATATGTGAATATGGTTTACTCTGTCACCTCTCTGGAGTCCTGGCTCAAATGTCATGTTTTACCTTCTCAAGGAGGACTTGCCTGGCCACCATATTGAAGACACTGTCCTTTCCTCCACAGATGGGATCTCCTTCCCCACCTTCTTTCTCTCCTTAGTGCCTACGACCAGCCACTCTATATATTATGCCTTTTTATCTTGTTTATTGTTTGGCCTCTCTCCCCTCCCTGATACATATTTGATTTAATACACACAGGGTAGGGGTTTTTGTTTGGTTCTCTCATATTCATGTGTCCCCAGCACCTAGTTTGTTGCCTGGCATGAGGTATGATTCAACAGTATATATTGAATGACTGTAGGAATAGGAATGGTGATGTGATCCGATTTGCTTCTACGCGGGGAGCTGCTTGGAGCTTGAGGGATTTCTTAAGAAAAGATGTAAGAAGACCTTCTAAGAGTCTATTATCATAGTGCAGTGGGGAGAGGAGAGATATTGATAGTTTGGGCTAAAGTAATGTTGGAGAGGTGTGGATGGAAGATGTTTTCACTCCTTTGCTTCATTGTCAGGGAATCAGTGTGTCTGTGAGTATGTGTGGGAAAGGAGCGACAGTCTTGTAGATTTAAGGATCTGTATTCTTTAGATGGATTCTAGGTCTACAGTTGTGTGAAGGCTGCATGTGCTACTGTAGTCCTTCTTTGGGGGCTTATTTGGCTTCCCTGATGTGGTGAGAGATAGATCTACTTGAAACCAAGATTAGCCTCCTCTGCTTCTTTCCCACAGCCTGTGGGTGGACTTGGAGGAGAAGCTTCCTATTTAATTCTGTGAATTGAAATAATAAAATATGATATTTTTGCTCTGATAGATTTCAGTTTCTGAGCAAGAAGAAATTTGCTTGAAACTAAACTTTTTTTTTTGTTATTAGGAATATTAATGCAAAAATGCCGCAATAAAGTCATGAAAAACTATGGAAGATACTATATTGCTGCATCCTATGTAAAGTATTTGGAGTCTGCAGGTGCAAGAGTTGTACCAGTAAGGTATGGTTCAGTGTTTTTTTAAATTTTACTCTGTAAAGAAATTGCTGCATATGGCCGGGTGCGGTGCCTCATGCCTATAATCCCAGCAATTCGGGAGGCCGAGGCGAGTGGACTACCTGAGGTCAGGAGTTCGAGACCAGCCTGGCCAACCTGGTGAAACCCTGTCTCTACTAAAAATACAACAATTAGCTGAATGCAGTGGTGCACATCTGTAATCCCAGCTACTGGGGAGGCTGAGGAAGGAGAATCGCTTGAACCAGGGAGGTGGAGGTTGCAGTGAGTTGAGATTGTACCACTGCACTCCAGTTTGAGCAACAGAGCAAGACTCCGTCTCAAAAAAATAATAATTACTGCATAATATCTCTAAAATTAGTGCTTTCTCTTTATGATTACATCGTTTAAATGCAGTAACATTGAACCTGATTTTTGCCACAAACATGTTGCTTAGAGTCTCTCACTGAATTGTTCAGTGTGGGAAGCTGTGTGTTACCTGTAACGTCATTAGAGGTACTGTATGTCATATGCATTAGCATCAAGAATGAAATGATAGTTTCCTTTACCCCAGAAAAGGTGGTCCTCACAGATACTATGAAGGTAATGGAGTAAAAGAATCTAAAATTTATGCAAACTCAGAGTGGGAGAGGGTGGTTGTGGGGGTGTGAGATAAAAAATTACATATTTGGTACACTGTACATTACTTGGGTGACTGGTGCATTGAAATCTCAGACTTCACCACTATACAATTAATCCGTGTAACCAAAAACCAATTTTACCCTAAAGGCCATTGAAAAAAAATTTTTTTTAAAAATCTACAGTTTAACCAGCTTTATTTTATAATATTAGGATAAGAGAACACTTAGGGAATGAAGGAGGTTTTTAGAAAATGACTTTTAAAATACCTTCACACTCTACTTTAAAAGTTTGTAAATTACTAATGCATTAGAGTTGCTTCAGTGTAGATTATAGGTATTGCAGTTTTAAAGGCACTACATTATTTTTGTGATAAAATGTTCCTATAAGAATGAGATGATTCATCTCATATTTTCATTTAGAACTGAATTCTTCCCATATTTTTCATTTGGAAGGAGCTAACAACCAGAATCTTATATGTATTTATAATATCTTGTCAGCTAAAATTAATGTATTTTATAATCTTTCAGCACCCTCATCTAATCCATTTTGAGTGATTTCACACACAAAACACTATTTATTCTATACAGCCTGTTTCTGTAAATAATTTCTCATCAAAAATTACAACAAAAGTACTGTTCAAATATACTACTACTAATAAAGCCAATATTACAATTTAGAGAATTGTACCACAAAATGGCTTTAGGTTTAGATTTATGAGAATTGTTTTCTCGTATGATCTTTTACATTTAAATTAAGTTTCTACACCAAGATTACCATTTGCTTTTGATATTAGTCTTTCATATTTTAGTAGCATACCTAATTTTACAAATGACATTTTATTTGAAACCCATGTAACATCAGAGTTTTAGAGCTGGGTAAGAGGCTCTAGAGAGTCTTCAGAACAGTGTTTCCAAGTTTTCATCAAGGAAGCTTTTAAATGCAGACTGTTCTAGGATGTTAGCACTGACCATGTGCATGGGAGATAGGAGAGACAAAAGGCAGAACAGCCATAAAAAAGAATGAAATCATATCCTTTGCTGTGATGTGGATGCAGCTGGAGGCCTAAGTGAATTAATGCAGAAACAGAAAACCAAATACCGTATGTTTTCACTTATAAGTGGGAGCTAAACATTAGGTACACATGGACACAAGGATGGCAGCAATAGATACTGAAGGCTACTAGAGGAGGATGGGGATAAGGGCTGAAAACTTACCTGTTGGATACTGGACTCACTACCTGGGTGACAGGATCTTTTGTACCCCAAACCTCAGCATCACACAGTATACCCATGTAACAAATCTGCACACATACCCTCTGAATCTAAAATAAAAGTTGAAATTATACAAAATAAATGAAGTAAAATCATAAATGAAAGAGGAGACATTACAACTAATGCTACAGAAATAAAAAGGTTCATAAAGACTACTTACAAGAAACTGTATGCCAACAACATGTGTAACCTAGAAGAAATGAATAAATTGTTAGAAACACACAGTCTACAAAGACTGAATCATAAAGAAACAGGAAACAAACCTGTCACTGGTGAAGAGATTGAAATGGTAATCAGTAGCCTCTCAACACAGAAAAGCCCAAGACCAGCTGGCTTCACTGGTGAATTCTACCAAACATCTAAAGCAGAATTAATACCAGCCCTTCTCACACTCATCCAAACAATTGAAGACAGTACAATTCCAAGAATGAACCCCAATGTAAACTAGGATTTGGGCAATTATGATGTGTCACTGTGTTTTTATCAACAGTTAAAATGTACCACCCAAGATGTTAATGGAGGAAGCTATGCATCTTTTGGGGCAAGGGTTGTATAGGAAATCCTTAACCTTCCCTTAATTTTGCTGTGAACCTGAAATTACTCTAAAAAATAAAGTCTTTAAAAAAATAAAACAAAATGCCTTAAGGCAGGTAGACCAGTTTAGAGGTAGTTGCAGTAGGCTAGGTGTGAAGTGTTGAGGGCTTGGCTTAGACCGGTGGTGTGGGAATGATAGGTAAGTGTTGTTTAAAAAAAAAATCACCAATATATGATGACTAATAAAAGGGCACAGGGAAGAAAAAATAGATAAGGATGATGGAAGTTTTGAAATCATGGGAGTTTTGAAACTGAATGACTTTGCTGAATATTGGTATTTATGAGAGATGCTGAGAACGTGACTGTCAGCATATAGGTTAATTTCCAGCTTGGGTTCTCAGAGTTCATTTAAGGTATATTGTTGGAATCATGAGATCCTGTAGAAACAGTGTAATACATAGGGGCTAAGTTCACAGACTAGCCTGCAAAGGATTATCTGATGCAAAATAAGACTGAAATGATCATGAGGATGTTAGGTTCATTTCTGAATTTTGGATGCTAGGAGTCAACTTCTGTGGTTTAGAAGTGAAAAGGAAGAGATGGGAGACCTGGGAAGCATTCTGAAATAGGTCAAGAAATTTGTCTTTGGTTTCCTTCTGCCTTCTTCCTGCCACCTTCTCTCTCAGGTGCTTGGTGCTCTCAGGTTGTCATAAATTCCCATTGTGGGACTAGTGGAAAACAGAATGTCCTGCTTCCTCAGAGGTAGCATACAACAGCCCATGGGCTGCAGCTTTTGGTTTAAAAATGTGTGTTGTTCACACCGCGTTTTAAAACACAAATCAGGCTGGGCACGGTGGCTCAGGTCTATTATCCCAGCAATTTGGGAGGCCAAGGTGGGAAGATCACTTACGCTCATGAGTTTGAGACCAGCTTGGGCAACATGGAAAAACCCCTATTTATAAAAAAATTTTTAAAAAGCCGGGAGTGGTGGCGTGCACCTATCGGCCCAGCTATTCAGGAGGCTGAGGTGGGAAAATCACTTGAACCCAGGAGGTGGAGGTTGCAGTGAGCTGAGATGGCGCTACTGCACTCCAGCCTGGGTGACAGAGCCGGACCTTTCTCAAAAAAAAAACCCAAAGACCACAAATCAGACTTTATAAGAGTCTGAATTTTTGGTTTTTTTGAAGACAGTTTTTTGGATTGGGTTTTAAATGGGGCAAACACTCCCCATTGGCAACAGTGCTTTGCCATCCTTTTCATGCTGCTAAAACTGTGTCATTTGCCATCATCACCAGGCTTAAGCCATTTCCTTATAGTTAAGGAGAGAATAAACTGTTTCTCATACCTTGTTGAAAGGGGCTTTTGTTTCAGGAAATGTCTGACAATGTGCAACTTACAGTTATATTCTCTGCCAGGGCCCTTAGGCACCAGAGTTGTGACATGGCACACTCCTTCCCCTGTGACAATTAAGCCTCTTAATAGTGATAAGTGGGGACCAAAACTATAGTCATGGACAATGTGGGAGCCATTTATTTAGAATTAATGAAATGACTGAAACTAGCTTGCACTGCTAGCTGGCAGGAGTCCTTGGAGTGCAGCTGTGTGATCTAAATCCATTTTGGTCCCTGATGGTAGTGGTTGCCCATTCTGGTTTAAATATCCATGGGGAGAATTCTGGGTCCTGACTGGTTGGTTCCTTTTTATTGCCACAATCTGGGGAGATTAGATTGGCAGAATACTGGGTACATGTAGATTCATATTTCACCTCCCTGTCACTTCCCAAGGCAGGGCTACCTGTCAGTATTTCTCCACTTAAGACCATGGTAAGCACCATTCTGGTATTACCCATTGCTTTTGTGGCCCTCTGCCAGGAAGAGATTACTATGAACTTGTGAAAGACAGACCTGGACTTGCAAAGCTTGTTTGGACTTGAGAGTAGATCCCAAAGTTGTTTGCTGGCAAAACACAGCCTGTGTTCTGGATATCACAGGTGTCTAGTTAATAATTGGTGTGAGGGATCTCACCTCCCCCAAAAACTTCTTTGAGAGCAGAAATGGACTAGTTGACATCTAGTCATAAGTCTACTTCCTTTAGGGCAGGTTGAGAGGACAGGTACCATTTATTCTCTCGCAGAAACCAAAGGCTGCTAAATGTGGGAGAGTTCTTGCAAGGATTTCACCGACTTGGTGCTCTCTTCCCTTATTGTTGCATTTTATTGAACTTTTGGGAGAGCAAATGTCTTACTGTGACTTAGTAAATGTTGTCGCCGTATGTCACAGATTAATCCCATCTTTTTTTTCTGGAGAAAGGGAATAAAGTCACCAATAATATGGCAATTGTTAGGAGGCCCTTAAGGGGTGTTTGATCAAGGGTCTTTCAGAGTAATTACCTGGGCGTTTAGGCTGTTCTACAGTCATCTCTCTGTAGTCTGTCAATTCAGACTAGATCTGAACCGTCCTGACTTTGAAATGCAGAGTAGTCCCTAGACTCTTGCAACTAGTTTGTTGAGGTAAGATGAAGCAGAGACTTGACATTTATTTATATATTTTTTTCATCTGCCAGAGCTGCCTGTAGTTAAATAGGAATGATAAATAAAGTTACTTAAAGGAGTCTTTACATAAAACTACTGACTATTCTTACATTTCTTTTTGTAGTTTTTGGTTAGTAGAGAAATTACTGGTGCCTAAATCTCACAGTCTTTAATGTTTTGCATACTAAAACATACTTCACAATATTAAATTACGTTAGATCACAGAAAAGCATATTTACTTGTCTGATTAGCAAAACAAGGATAGAATTATGTGGCTTTCAAGTGGTTTGCAAAAATGCCTCTAGGAAAGTAGATAATATTGTCTAGTAATTAAAAATTAGTTTTTATTTGGCTTTTTAAAAGTAATGTGGTGACTTCGTTTAGAGGTTTACTTGTAAGTTTCACAAATATAACAATAACTGTTTTTATTGTTTTCAGGCTGGATCTTACAGAGAAAGACTATGAAATACTTTTCAAATCTATTAATGGGTAAGTTGGCAGCATTGGTTTGATGCGGTATATGAGTGGTCTACATATATGTCTGCTTTTGTGAAGGAAATCATACAAATATTATACATGTTTCTTTGTAACTATCTTAGAGTGGTATAGTATTTTCTGAGTTCTTTTATAGGATATATTTTCTTGGGAGATGCAAAAGTTCTTCAAAAGAGGAAGAGGCAGGTTAGAAAATGTATAATTGTTACATAGTAGACACACATAATTTTTTTAAACGTGTGACTTAATCTTTGTTCTTTTAATGCTTGTCTTAAATGTTTGAAGCTACCTTGAATGGCATGGCATACTGCTTGCATATGGAGTTTATAAGTCCAAAGTCTGAGGATGTTGATTTTTTTTTTTTTTCGGGTATATTGGAAAAAACTGTTCTGTTCTCCGGTTTCACCACAAAAGATATGTTAGCTCACAGAACAAGACTTCTAATCATATGAAAAAAAAAAAAATGTCCACCATTACTCTTAATTTTAGGAAAGAAGGCTAATTACAGCAGTCAAAAACATTTAATTACCAAGTTGGCAGAGATCAGAAAATTTGCTTATACTCTATAGGGCCTGTGAGGAAACAGGCATGCCCATACTTTATTAGAGGAAATGTAAATCATGTAGTCTATTTTGGGATAATGTTGCAATACCTATTGAAATTAGAAGTACATACACCCTTTGACCTGGGAACTTGAGGAGGAATTTTATTTTATAAGTATATTCCACATTGCATGAAGACTTAGACTCAAATATATGCATTGTATTAGTAGTATTGTCTGACTGTCACCCAGTAGTCCATCAGGTGAGAATTGGTGAAATAAAACAGACTATGTACATTTAATAGAATACTATGCAGGAATTAAAAAATGAGGTTATCTGTAGATGCTGACTTGGATCACCATTGTCCCCCATGTGAAAAAGGCAAGGCATGTGATGGTGTGTATAGCATACACCCCGTTTGCTTTTTGTTAAAAGTCAGAGTGAAGAGATATGCATATTTCTACAAATCAACACAGCAGATTTTAATGGCAGTCATTTCTGATTGAGAATAGGGTGAGAGGAAGTATTTTACTGTAAAACGTCTTTTAAAAAGAGCTTTATTATTTTTACTTCTAAAACCATGTTAATTTATTGTTTCTTTTAAAAAGCCATGTTTACAAACACCGCATGTTCTCACTCATAGGTGGGAACTGAACAATGAGATCACTTGGACTCGGGAAGGGGAACATCACACACTGGGGCCTATTATGGGGAGGGGGGAGGGGGGAGGGGGGAGGGATTGCATTGGGAGTTATACCTGATATAAATGACGAGTTGATGGGTGCTGATGAGTTGATGGGTGCAGCACACCAACATGGCACAAGTATACATATGTAACAAACCTGCACGTTGTACACATGTACCCTAGAACTTAAAGTATAATAATTAAAAAAAAAAGCCATGTTTAGAAAATTATTTGCTTTCAGTTCAGTTTGGTTCAGTAAATATTTACTGTAAAATCATTTCAATTTAGTAAAACATTTACAATGCCCAGTATGTGCTGTGTGCAAGGTACTTTGGCATGGACAAAGATCATTAAGTCTAGGCTAGAATGTAATAGTAGAACCTCAAAAATAGACCTTTTGAATCACTTCATTTTCTTCCCACCCTCTCCCCAATTGCATTCCTGTTTGGAGAGGAATCTGAAATCAAGTAGCAGTGTAGACAGTAATACATACTTTTGGGAGGTAGCCTGTACATTTGATCAGTATGTCTTCATGCAAACCACCAAAATGAGTCCATTTTCTATCTTCCTCACTTGCTTTCTGCATTGCCACTAATTCTTGCTCCTGTAGGCCCCTTTTCTCTCTCATGTAGTCACTGAAAGCTGCACTCCAAAGTGGGTTAAATTGGGGGCCTTATTTATATCTCGGAGTGTCACCAGAAAATGAGCTGTATTCTAATGTGACTTCAAAAGCACCTTTATTGAGTCACTATTATGCATTGGACCCCATAGTATTTTGCAGGGGGAATAACAGAGATGAAAAGACAGAGCCATGCCTTAAGGAGTTTGTCATATAGGAGGGACAGTCAGGTTTTGCTGCATGAAAGGACTTTGGGGTTAGACATACCATATTTGATCAGAGGCAGCTTTTTAAATACTAAGTTAATGTCTGTAAGCTGGAGACCTGGGATGCAAAACATAAAAATTAAAAAATACTGAGTTAATGGAAAGAGAGAACGCTAATGAGTCTTCCCTAAGCCACTTTTAATTGTGGGATTTTCTGCTTGGGTTTGTGGTAGATATTCTCCCACACAGATGCTTATATGTTTTCTACCAGACTGTGATCTTCCTAACAGCAAAACCACTCATGTTTGTCTCTCTAGGCAAGTCCTGAGTCTAGCTCGTGGAAGAAACAGAATATATTTCTTGAATAACAACAATCTCACAAGTGATATTTCACATACCTCAAACTTGTATTTAAATATTTTCAAAATTTTAATATGTTTAATACCATTTTTCTTACCTCTTTTGAATATCCTTGGTTCTTTCAAGACATTGCTATAAATTATAAATTTAAAAGTTTAATTTTAAAAGTTGATATAAAAACATGAAAATAGTTTTCTATATTTCACCTTTATAAGTGTGTAAAAGAATATCAAATATTTTTGATTGCCTCCTTTTCCTAGACTTTTTGTAGAATCGTAATTATGTTTCTTGAAAAAAATGTTCTAATACCATGTGTATTTCTGAAGAGACTCAGGGTGATAAGAATTAAGTTCTTGTAGAAATTTAATTCCAGCTTAAATATCTTTTTTATGACCAGCTTGTTCTTTATAGTTAAATTATTTGTGAGCTAAGCCCTACCCACCTGCAATTGATTTGGCATGACAGATCACCTTCTTTTAAACCTGGCTAAACCTGGAATTTTGTCCATCTTTGATATCTAGCTCTGTGTACTCTTGCCCCTCCCCTACTTATTTACTTTTAATTTTCCCACACTCTATTTCATCAAATAAACTTTTTGAAGAGGTTTTTGGAAAATATTCTCTAAAGTGTTGTTAACTGCTGTAGTTTCTAATTTCTTTTTTGTTTTTCTAATTTTCTTCAAGGATCTTATTGCATATGTAATAAGAAAAATTGTTTTAAAATAAAAAGATTGTTTTCTGTGTGTGTATGGGTCAGGGGTGGCAAAATACACCCTATCTGATTTATGTGACGTTGTTTCAGAATCCTTTTCCCTGGAGGAAGTGTTGACCTGAGGCGCTCAGATTATGCTAAAGTGGCCAAAATATTTTACGACTTGTCCATACAGGTAATTATCAGTTATTGCTTGTTATTCCAGATGGATTTTTGTAAGTTTTGTAAGTTTTAGTGAGAGTAGTTCTTGTTTTAAGCAGATGGTAATGCTCCCTTCAAAATTACCCTTAGCCTCATCATACCTTTAACCTTGAGGCACCTGTTCTTGGCTGTGCCCAAATAAAAGTGTTTTCCATGTGCTTCATCTAATCCTGGGCTTCCAGAGACCCTTCAGAGCCCTGCTGACTGGTCCTCTCTTGATGCTTGTTAATGTGAACCATGTCCTCATGTGGTGTAGACATTCTGATGTCTCTCTCTGTCCTCTTATTTTATTTTTTTGCGGCATTGTTTTTAGGTTATTAATTCTCACTTCTTGAAATCTGTTCTTCTTCCCAACTCATTCAATCCTATTTGAACTTTCTTCACAGTTACCGTAGACTCCATGTTCATTTACCAAGCAGAGCTTCTGAGCCTCTGACTTCTCCTTTGTAATGGTCACAGTGGGACTGCCTTTGTACCATAGCTCACACCCTTACGGTTTCTCTCCTCAACTATTAACAGTGATTTTTAAATTAATCTTGCTAGCCCTAGTATCTTACCAATCCCCGCTTAAATATTTCCCTAAATAAGTGTTTTTAGCCTTTGAAATACTTGTTTCAAACTTTTAATAGCTAAGGTCAGTAATCTGTAGGCTTTTATAGTCTTTGGGTCAAGATATACAGTGTGTCCACAGCTCATGTTTTCCAGCCTGTGTGGGAGCTCAGTCTGAAGAGAGAGTAAGTGATAGCCTACTTATGGATCCTGGAGAATGCTTCAGAAATCCATGTGTAACTCAGGTGCCTGTTTGGTAATGACAAAAGATATGGCTAATTTTTATTTTGAAAAGTTTGAATAAACTTAGTTTTCTCTTTTTCTACTTGCAAAGAGTTTTCACGATGGAGACTATTTTCCTGTGTGGGGCACATGCCTTGGATTTGAAGAGCTTTCACTACTGATTAGTGGAGAGTTCTTATTAACTGTCACAAATACTGTTGACGTGGCAATGCCGCTGAACTTCACTGGAGGTAAGAGTACTCTTTCAACCCTCTAAAAAATATTTGCTGGGCAGGATTAGTAAGTAGCAAATATGAAAGTAAAAGTGCTTATTTTTATTTTCTTTTTAGCCTTTTCCCTGAAGAAAAAAATGCTTACAACATTAGCATTTAATTTATTTACATAGGTTGAAGATGTGAATTACCATCCTTATACTCATTGATGAGGATGACTTAAGGAATTGTGAATTTTAATAACTCATTGCTTCTAGTGATATCAGGACTGTGTGTGATGAAGAACTCTGAAATGGAATCTGGTTTTGAGTCCTAGTTTTCTCACTTTGACCTTGAGGAATCATTTTTACCTCTGAGGTTCAGTGTCCTCATTTGCAAAAGGGTCTAACGCTTAGGGGTTTTTTGTGTGTGAGAATTAAATAAGTTTTTTTTTTTGTTTTTTTTTTTTAAGACAGAGTCTGTCACTCTGGAGCGCAGTGACGCAATCTTGGCTCACTGCAACCTCCACCTCCAGGGTTCAAGGGATTCTCCTGCCTCAGCCTCCTGAGTGGCTGGGACTACAGGCGCCCCACCACACCTGGCTGAATTTTGTGTTTTTAGTAGAGACAAGGTTTCACCATGTTGGCCAGGCTGGTCTCAAACTCCTGACCTCTGGTGATCCGCCCACCTTGGCCTCCCAAAGTGCTGGGATTAGAGGATCCACCGGGAAGCGCTGTATTTACTCAGCAACCAGGAACTCCAGTGAGTTTTGGTGTCTAGAGTTTTTACTGGAATGTTGTTATGAAATAATTGATTGAATCATTGCCTATGTGACTGAACTCAAATCTCCAGCCCCTCTTTCATACTTGGAGATTGATTGGGCTGGCTCGAAGTTTCAACTTTCTGATCATGAAGTTAGTGTTTCTAATGATTAGTCTTCATCCTGAAATATTTGAGGGACCCACCTTGAATTACCACATTAGCATAACAAAAATACTTTTATCACTCCAGGAATTCTAAGGGTTTTAGAAGCTTCCTGTCAGGAACCCAGGACGAGGACCAGAAAGATTCTTAATGATACCACTCTGTATAAGTAGATAATGATTGTTGTTGGTTACTTGATCTCTGAATGCTTAGAATTGAAGCCACCAGCTATTTCTGTTCTCTTGAGGATTTTGCAAGGAAAGTAGCAGTCATACTTAAAACCTATAGAATGCTTTATGCTTTTGAAAGCTCTTTCTTCCATTGTCTCACTTAATAATTGCAAAAACCCAGTGGGAAGTACATGTATTAGGTCAGAGTACTTTGGTTCTGTTGCCAGAACCCAGTTTATACAGAAAAGGAATGTTTCAGGGAGCTGCGATTTTCATGGAAGTCTCTAGCAAGAATAAGGGGCCTGGTTTGCAACAGCTGGCACTATCACCTTGAAAACGTCAGTTTCTTTTTTTCAAAATCTGTTTGTTGGTGTTTGAGTCTGTGCAGCACCTTCAGGGTTGACCACTAAGATATATTGCTTTTTGATCTGTTTACTGAGTCAAAATTTCTTGGCTTGGTTCGTGTTCTTTTCTACATTGTTTTTATTTTTATTTGTTTGTCCCAGATACTTCTGAAAATATGTTGAAAGTTTTGGATCCTTTCCTGGGCAAATACGTACACCCATGGAAAGTTTTAACTGTTTTTCAGAATAGTCTGTGGAAATCTAGTTAAGATTCCCTGCCTGTTCTATAGCTTGCCAATACTCATATCAGAAGAATTTTACTTATTCATGTTAAAATTCTAGAAGAAAATTACTTATATCTGGAGCATATTTGAGTTTATGTTAAACACATTTTGTAACTTGATTGGAATACTTCTATGGAAATGATGCGTTTTGCTTATCATTTAGTCATCTTGATTATATCTTCATAATGGCTTCTCTTTGGGTGCAGATAAGTGATTTCAGTGGATTTTATTTTTTGTGTGTTTAAATTATTTCTCTTGTACTTAAATTATTTCAGGTCAATTACACAGCAGAATGTTCCAGAATTTTCCTACTGAGTTGTTGCTGTCGTTAGCAGTAGAACCTCTGACTGCCAATTTCCATAAGTGGAGCCTCTCCATGAAGGTATCACACTAATTACACAATGAAATTAATATGTTTAGAATAACTGCAGAAGTAATCATTTTGTTTTGTTTTCGTATTCTAGAATTTTACGATGAATGAAAAGTTAAAGAAGTTTTTCAGTGTCTTAACTACAAATACAGATGGCGAGATTGAGTTTATTTCATCAATGGAAGGTATATCACTATAGCATGTACACTTTATTTCATTTATTTTATATTTTTGAGTTTTGATTTTGTATGTCTTAAAATCATGTTACTTTGGGGCCTGAAGATGGATGTTAGGGCATTTTCGGAGACAGGAGACGTGTTTTGTCCGTGTTTCAAATTAATTGCAGTTTTCCTGGGTATTTTCCTGAATGAAGTGGTGAAGAAGAAACGTAAAAGAATAAAGGGGGTGGAGATGAAGAAAGAAATGAAGAAAATGACTTCTGTTTCTGGCAATATTGCAGATTAAATAACTTGATAGACTTTCCTCCAGCCAACAACAAAATAAATGTGGGTGATAATAGAAAAACATAGTAAATACGCTGATGAATTGGCAAACAAATAAAGATACTCAGGTTCAAAATTTTAAGAGTTGAATGGAATATTTAAACCAGTGTTGTTATTGAATCAGGAGAACCTGAGACAGTCAGGACCCTCTACATGGAGCAGGACTTGGAAGGCTATACCTGCAATGTCAGGCTGAACTCAAAATACAGCTGGAATCTGCCCTACAGAATGGCAAGGAGAATAGCCCATCCTGAGCCTTGGGGCTAAGGGAGTGGGGTGGGGGTCAGTGAATAAAGCCTTGAATGTTTATAATGGTGGGCTGTTCTCCTAGTGTGGCCAGCATTATACTAACTGGGAAGTTGGACAAATCTTAAGTAATTTTGTTCAGGGTTGTCTCAGACTGGTAATGCCCTCACATGTGACGCTGAAGCAAATGTAAATAATTATTTTGAGAGGACCAGAGGTTCATCCCAGGCTTCACGGAATTTCCATATATGAAGTTTGAAGGAAAATGAACACTTCACAGCCAAAATACTACTAATGTACAAGCAAGCAAAGTACTGTGAATGAGAACTTGCAGAGATAACAGATGTGGAAGCAGACCTGCATAAATGTTAGATATTAGTATTATGAGATAAAGTATAACATATTTTAAGTTTTAAAGAAAGAAATAAGAATGCTTGCAAATATAGGCATGAAACAGTCAGATTTGAAAATAACCAAATTCAGCTATTAGAAATTATAGTTGAGGCTAGGTGTGGTGGCTCACACCTGTAATCCCAGCACTTTGAGAGGCCGAGGCGGATCACCTGAGGTCAGAAGTTCAAGACCAGCCTGGCCAACGTGGTGAAATCCCATCTCTACTAAAAATACAAACAACAAAAAAAAAAAGCCGAGCATAGTGGTACGTGCCTGTAGTCCCCTACTTGGAGGTTGCAGTGAGTCGAGACTATGCCACTGCACTCCAGCCTGGATGACAGAGCGAGACTCTGTTTCCAAAAAAAAAAAGAAGAAATTGTAATTGAAATAAAACCCTCAGTAGACATGTTAATCAGAAGGTTAGACACAGTTGAGGAGAAATTAATGAACTGGAATAGAAGATAGATGTGAAGGAAACATTCAGAATCCAACATAGCCAGACATGTAAATGTAAATGCCAAATGTGTCAGAAGAAAGGTGGGAATCTGGAGGGTAAAGTGATTTCTTACATACCTAACCAGAACTCTTGAAGGAATGGGAAAAAGTAGGACAGAGACAGACTCTTTTTTCTGTGTTTAAAAAAAAACAATTCAGGTGGATAAAAGACCTAAGGAGAAAGGCACACTACAATAAGGTTTTAGAAAAAGTAAAGGAGAATTGTCTTTATGATCTTGTTTAAGGGAAGGAGTTTTGAAGACAAAATATAAACAAACCATAAAGGAAAAGATTGATGAATTCAATCAAATGAAGAAGTTGTGTTCATAAAAGGAAACAAATTACACAAGAAAAAAAGGGGAGGTATTTGTAATGCATATAACTGACAAAAGTTGTGCGTCTAGCTTACATACAGTAAAGCTATGTAATTTAAGAAGAAAAGATAACTTATGAAAAATGGATATGAGGGCTGGGCATGGTAGCTCACGCCTGTAATCCCAGAACTTTCAGAGACCAAGGCGGCAGATCGCTTGAGGTCAGGAGTTTGAGACCAGCGTGATCAACCTAGTGAAACTGCGTCTCTACTAAAAATACAAAAATTAGCCAGCCGTGGTGGCACACACTTGTAATCCCAGCTACTTGGGAGGCTGAGGCAGGAGAATTGCTTGAACCTAGCGGGCGGAGGTTTCAGTAAGCTGAGATTGCACCACTGCACTCCAGCCTGGGCGACAGAGTGAGACTCAGCCTCAAAAAAAAAAAAGAAAAAAAAAAAGGATATGATATTTGAATAGATACCATACCAGAGAAACTTGTCCACTTATGGCTTGGTGAAGTAAGTTGCTCAGTGTAATTACAGGGAATTAATTCATGATCAGGGAATGCAAATGGAAACCAAAGTAAAAACCATTTTATACCCATCAGATTGGCAAAATTAAGAAGCCTGCTGATAACTAGTGTTACCCAGGATGTGGCACAGCAGGTGCTTTCATGCACTTATGATTGGAAAACATTTTGGCATTTCTTAGTAAAATCAAACATTTTCCAGTTTTGTTACCTGGCAGTTTTATTTATTGGTTAAAAAATATCTTAATTAAATAATTTCATGTATGTAGAAATGTACGTGACATTATGTTCATACCAGCAAAAAAATGGGAAACCACTCAAAAGTCCAATAGTGCAAAGGATAAGTAATACTACATAGCTATTAAAATCAGTGAGCACACTGGCGTGTACCACTGAATGAATTATGAAGACAATTTTGAGTTGAAGCAAGTCCCAAGGGAATACATGCTGTATATTTTCATTTATATGATGATTAAAATTTGGCAAAAAAGAAACAATGTATTGTTTGGTGGTAAATTTAAGGCAAGGATGGGGTGATGAATAAATATGAGAGCTGAAGGGGTGGGAAGGACAGTAGAAGGGCTTTGGAAGTATTAGTCATGTTTCCTCCTCCCAATCCAGCAGACCTCACTACATCAGCATTAACCACCTTCTACCTGGATTGCTGCAGCAGCAGCCTCCTAAGGCTTCCACAAACCCATCTTCTTCCAGCCACCCATTCGTGGTCTGCTGAAGTACCAGTCTGATAGCATTGCCTGAACAAAACTCCTCAGTGGCTCCTCTGCATGGGAGGATGAAGTCTAGATTTATGAGCTCACTTCCTCCACGCCCTCTCTCTGCCTTCACCTCTAGCTTGTACCCTGCTAGAGTAGCATGACCCTGCTACACACAGCCCTTCCACAGAGCCATGCTTCTTGGCTCTGCGCTCCTCATGTGCTTTCCTCTTCTCTGAAAAGCTCCCGCTTTCCCCTATTTGTTTCTCCTGATGAACTCTTAGCCATCTTGAAAAACCCAGGCCACTTGTCATCCCTAGAGGCCTTCTCTACCATCATTCCTCTTCTCTACAACCTTGGTGCTTTGTGCTATGTGGGAATGTTTCCTAAGAGCACGTATTTGCTCTTGTTCTACCATCCCTCTAGATGAAGAGCTCTTTGAGATCAGGAACTGTATCTTACTCTCCTTTGTGTTTCCAGGGCTTTATGTAAACCTCATAGATGTTGAATGAATGCCTACTTATTTAAATGATAGAATATTGGGTTAGAAGTTAGGGAATCAGGTTCCATGTTGGTTCTGCTTTTGACTATGCCATACCAGGCTCATTTGAAAATTTTCTCCCGCCTCCAAAATAGGAACACTTGAGATGCTTTATTATTTGCATATTTTCTTTCCACTCTTGATACTTTGTCTAAATCAGTGAGGCAGGGTATGATTCCTCATATTCAGGAAACTGCACTGGTCTGTTAGTAATGCAGTTTACTAAAGAAGAGTAAATCTCACTTGTTACTGAATGTCGGTGACTTCAAAAAGTTTATGGGAAAAATTGAATTAAAATATAAAAATAAAAACTATAAACTTTGTTTCTCAAGCTCTATCAAGTTTAAGACATTTTTGCCCATGATGATACCAGCCTTTTAGTTCATCCCTAAAGAACTGAGGGTCCTGTGAATTGAACCATGTCAAATGCAGTCTTTTTTACATTCTTAACAGAAATGAGTGCCCTTTAAAGACTTTTTAAGATTAGGAAACAAGAATAAGTCAGAAGGAGCCAAATCAGGACCATAAGGTCCTAATGGTTTCTCATCAAAATGCTCACTAAATAGCCCTTGTTGGATGAAAGGAATGAGCAGGAACAATGTCATGCTGGAGAAGGACTCTGGAGAAGCTTCCTTGGGCGTTTTTCTGCTAAAGCTTTGGCTGACTTTCTGAAAACACATAAAAAGCAAATGTTACTGTTCTTTGGTTCTCCAGAAAATCAACAAGCAAAATGCCTTGGAGCATCCAAAAAAACATTATGACCTTTGCCCTTGACCAGTTCACTTTGGCTTTGACTGGACCATGTCCATCTCTTGGCAGCCATTACTTTGATTGTGTTTTCAGGTTCATACTGGTAAAGCCGTGTTTTATCTGCAGTGGCAGTTCTTCAAAGTAATGCTCTAGGGTCTTGATCCCACCTGTTAAAATGTCCATTGAAAGTTCTCCTCTTGTGTGCAGCTGATCTGTGTGCAGTGGTTTTGGCACCCATCGAGTGGGAAGTTTGCTCAACTCTGGTTTTTCAGTCAGGGTTGTGTAAGCTGTCCCAATTGAGATGTCTGTGGTATTGGCTATTCTGCTGTTTATTGTCGATCTTCTTCAATATTTTCCTGGCAAATTGATGTGAATAGTCTGCCTGGAGGGCTTCAACATTGTGTCATTCCGTCTTAAAATGAGTTATCCATTGGGAAACTGCTGACTTCCTTGGGTCATTATCGCCATAAATTTTTCATAAAGCGTTAGTGATTTCACCATTCTTTCATCCAAGCTTCACCATAAATTTGCTATTTTTTCTGTCTTCAATTTTAGCAAAATTCATATTGCTGTTACAGGGGTTCTTTTAAAAGTGATGTCTTATCCTTCTTAGTGCCTCATACTCGATCCTGTTCATACAAGTTACTTCAAGTTTATTTTGGTGCGAAAAAGTTGAAACCCTTGCATAATATTTTTTCATAATACACATTTTCCATGAGCTTTTTGAAGACTTCTTATATATATGTTATGTATGTCTCTCTTTCTCTTTCTGTCTCTGATTCTATTGGATGTAAATCCTTTTTATGATTTAAGATATTTTTTGTCCTCAATAGTGCTTCATGCATTGGAAAATTTACTAGAAGATCTGCCTTTCAGTTAACTATACGTCACAGTTAATTTGCTAGTCCCCCAGCCTGTGGGCCTCTTGCCGGTAGCTTCACAGGTAGTCCCAGAATAGAGAGGAAGAAATGGTAGTGTCACACGGAAGTAGGGGAGGCAGGGAGCTGAGTGCCTGGAATTGCATGAGGCGGGTGTTTCCTCTCGTGAATATCCACAAAGCTGGGATAAAATGTTTCCCTTCTGTGGCCTGCTCTCTAGTCAGAAAGCTTACTGGGATGAGAATGGACAGTGCTCTTACCCCTAGATGTCTCTTCTTTCATTAATTGTCTTCATTCCTCCAAGTACTTTCTGATGGTGGTCATGGTTACAATTCCAAAGCAAAAAATAATAGAGGGGAGATTTTTATTTTTTTCAAATCAAAATGAGGGAAAGGCACATCTGAAAAAGAGACGAATATGTGTATTTTTCTGAAGGTAACTATTACAGATATTCACATTTTTTTGAATTGTGGAATTGTTCATGCTTATGTAAAAGTAGAGAGAGTAATATGAACCCTGGGTGTCTGTCTCAGTTAGCTTCGACGATTGTCAATAGCTCTGTGTCCCTTCTTGTTTTATGTCTGCTTTTAAACTTCTAAAAAATATTTTAAAAATGTATACCACAAAGTCATCAGTCATTCCATAGACTGAGAGAGAGAGACACAGTTTAGGCTGGGACAAACTGGCTTGTGTGAAAGGACACCAGAAGTGCTGCCATACTTCATTCTCATATGAATAAGTCGTTATGGGAGGACAGGAAAGCATGTTATGAGACGGGGGAGAAAGAGACCAACTGTGGAAGAAGCTTATATCACCAATAAAATGTGCATCTGACTTTTGGATGGGGATACATTCCTCCGCTCAGCTGCTACTTTGCTATGAATATCTCGAAAAGCAAATCGCTCCACAAATTGTAAAAGGTTTGCTAATCAGTGAAATACATTACTGGGAATTTTCACAGTGAGTGTGAATGGAAATTATTTTGTGTCTCAGATATGTACAATTTTACCTTGTCTGCTATTGTGAGTTTATAACATGTTTTACATAAGACATAAACCAATTTCATTATAAGTAACATCTTAAACCATTCTTAGTACTTACTAATTTATGTTCTTCTTACAGGATATAAATATCCAATATATGGTGTCCAGTGGCATCCAGAGAAAGCACCTTATGAGTGGAAGAATTTGGATGGCATTTCCCATGCGCCTAATGCTGTGAAAACTGCATTTTATTTAGCAGAGTTTTTTGTTAATGAAGGTAATATGAAGGTGTATAATTTTGTCATTTTGGGGTAGTTTTGAAGAAAATTGCCCTCATCTGAACTTTTACCTACCTTTTTGCTCTATAAATGTTTTGGAAGTTCTATAGGTTTAACTTTAATGAATAATACAAATGGTAAGTAATGTGAAAGCCCTGAAATTGAGATGTTAGGTATTCTAATAAAACTAGGACAGTTATTTCAATTAACAGTATCATACATGCTTCAGTGGGCAGAATTCTTGAACAACAGCATGAATAATGTTGAGAGTTTTTTCTTTCTTTCTTTCTTTTTCTTTGTTGTTTTTGTTTTGTTTTGTTTTGTTTTGACAGAATCTTGCTCTGTTGCCCAGGCTGAAATGCAGTCATGTGATCATAGCTTATTGCAGCCTCGAACTCCTGGGCTCAGGGGATCCTCCTGCCTCAGCATCCTGAGTTGCTGGGACTACAGGTGCACACTACCATGCCGAGCTCTTTCTTCTCGGATACTTTTCATTTAGATTCTTCCCTATTACTCTCCATTTTTTAGAATAATGCTTTAATTATAACCGTCTCTGAGAATTAGGTGTTACTTTTCCAAGACAGTGATAGAAATTGAATGTATACCACCAGTTGGTGATTTTAAGGCTACCTGTCTGTAGGCATTGGCATAGTGGAGAAAGCAGATAAACTCTGCCTGCTTTTTGGTGATGAAAACATAGACATATTCATGCTGTGTTATGTTTGTGGTAAACCAAGAATTTGGTTGTAAACGCTCATTTCTTAGTTAAGCATTTTAGGTATAATAAGTCCTATGATTTAAGCAGAACTGTGTATAGCAGGTCCTTGAACAACATTGTTTACTTTGAAGCTGTTTCATTATAACATTGATGGAAAATGGTTTTGTTATACATTGTTTTGCTTAAAAGTAGTACAAGAACCTATCAATGATGTTAAGTGAGACTGTAAGACAGAGGTACAGAAACAACTTGTAAAGGATAGAGATCACTTTGGTGAGGTATAGCCATTTAAAGACTTCAATGAACTTTGTTGTCATTCCATCTCCAAGCTTGCCCTAAGTTTTTATCAACTCTCCTGCCATTGCTGGGAAGTTAAGTACTTCCTACTGAGTTACTCTGCTTTAGAATTATGCAAAGCTGAGTGGATGGTTTTATGACAAAAACTGCAAATTAAAAAAAAAAAGTATCCCAATATACAGTATTAGTCCAAAGGAACGTTTTCATGTGTGCGTGGAGTGAATGAGGGCAGCAGTGGCAGTGCCGCATTTGCTGCAGTAGTAGTCACGTGGCATTTAGTCTATGTGGTCTTTATCTTCCAACATTCTTCTTTCTAAAAATGCTGTAAGAGCCTGTATTTCCTTTGACTTTGGGAGCTTTAGGAGCTCTCACCTCCTCACATTTCAGCTTTATCATGCCAAACTTCTCACTGAGCCTCCTGGTTTTTCGTAATTCTGCCTTACCTGTGAAAATGTCTCACTTCTCCGTCTGCCTCAGCTTCGCCAGTTTCTCCATCCTTTTTACTCTTGTAGCATCCAGTGATGATACGCCATAAAAACATTTTTATCATGTGATTCTGTGTGGTTACGAGGCTGAACTTCTTGAGTGTTAGGATCTGTTCTGTTTATATTTCCATCCCCAGGCTGTGTATCAAGTCTTGTGTACACATAGCCACTTGGTAAGTATTTGAATGAGTTGCTGAGTGAGCACCACGTGGGATATGCTGCAGGGCAAATGCAGCACAGCTGCTGTGTCCGTGGGCGACTGTGCCATAAATCGGGCACTGCTTTATTTGGGGAAATGTTGTAAAGCATTTCCCTCCCTCCCTCCTCCTCCTCCTCCTCCTCCTTCTCCTCTTCCTCCTCCTCCTTCTTCTTCCCCCTCCCCCTCCCCCTTCTCCTCCTCCTCCTCCTTGAAAGCAAGTTTATTAGAGAAGTAAAGAAAAAAAAGATGGCTGCTCTATAGGCAGAGCAGTCGCATTTCTCTTCTTGTTGATATTTTCCCACTTAATAATGCTGATTGCAGGAAGAAATGTTATAAAATAGTCTCTTGAAGATTTTATCATCTAATATTTTTAAAAATTAACTTTTTTTTTCTTCCAGCTCGGAAAAACAACCATCATTTTCAATCTGAATCTGAAGAGGAGAAAGCACTGATTTATCAGTTCAGTCCTGTTTATACTGGAAATATTTCTTCATTTCAGCAATGTTATATATTTGATTGAGAGTCTTCAATTTGTTGACAGGGCAAATTTGAATAATTCCATGATTAAACTGTTAGAATAACTTGCTACTCATGGCAAGATTAGAAAGTCACAGATTCTTTTCTATAATGTGACTGGCTCTGATTCTTCATTCAGTATAGGACTATTTATATAATATTTGATAATTAGTGAGACATAAATAATCACAGTGTTTTCATGGAAAAGCCTTCTTATAGCTGAAGATTGGAAAAAATAAATTTACTGAAATACAAATATTTTTTCTAATTGATTTGCTTTGGATATAAATACCATCCTCTACCTGCCCACCCCGTCCTCCTTGCTGAAAAAGAAAAGAATCTTTTAAAATCCTACCACTTGTTCATTGTGATGTCTCCCTCCTTTGGGTCTCAGGAGTATTTGTGTGTGCGTGTGTGTGTGTGCGTGTGTGTAGGTATGTGTGTATAGATATGTGTGTGTATGTGTGTATCTCCTTTTCTGCCCTGTGTTAACTTCACATTTCAAGCGTACACATCCTGAAAACAGAGTCTGTGTCTTGAACTTTTTATCTTTCACAATGTCTAGCCCAGTAGGCCCTCACTAAGTAATTGTCACTACTTGTAAGTTTTTTCCCATGGAAAATAATTTAAAAGCTGTCATATATTTATTTTGGCACACTTTAATGTACTTTTCTTTGTCTTTTTTTTTTTTTTTTTTTTGAGATGGAGCTTCTCTCTTGTTGCCCAGGCTGGAGTGCAATGGTACAATCTCAGATCCCTGCAACCTCCACTTCCTGGGTTCAAGCAATTCTCCTGCCTCAGTGTCCTGAGTAGCTGGGATTACAAGCATGCGCCACCACACCTGGCTAAATTTTGTATTTTTAGTAGAGATGGGGTTTCGCCATGTTGTCCAGGCTGATCTCAAACTCCTGACCTCAGGTGATCCACCAGCCTCGGCCTCCAAAAGTGCTGGGATTACAGGCATGAACCACTGCACCTGGCCAACTTTAATGTATTTTTCAATCCGTCTACTCTCCTCCACCCTTCACCATCCCATATAACCCTCAGAAGTATGAAATTTAGGAACTCCTTGAGGACAACCAAGCTGCTGGAAGGAAGAAAGAGAGGGTTTGCTGAGCTGTGAATGGTAAATGGTATTTGTACATCTGTTCTCTGTGGGCTTCCAGAGCTTCTGCAAGAGAAGGGGAAATAGAAAACCGTGACTAGGGATGATGTTGGAGGGCATCGTGGATGACTTCACATGCAACAAGAGAAGAACAATCACCTGCAGACACTGAGCTAAGCCATAATCTTTGGGGAGTGGGGACAAATGGCACATATAAGTTGGAAGAGATTAATACATTTAATTAACAAAGAAAGAACTTTACTAGTAATGTGGCAGATTTAGTTTCTGTCTGTGAACATGATTATTTGTTGAGTCTTACTGTTGAATGTGCCTGGCTAAGTTTTTGTCTCCTACCACTAGAAAAAGGTAGTGACACTATTATTGCTCACGGTGCCAGGGTTCTACCCAACCCATTTGTGTTGAAACCATATAGAACTGCTTATCTGTGCAGTTCCCAAGAACAACTTCATCCCAACTCTGGTTACTCATGATGCTGCATCCTCCATCCTTTTCCTTGAATACTGGCTTCCAAAGGTTCTTACTGTGCTTCATAGACCACCACAAATGCAAGATGTGTTTCTGCTAATGTTCAGCTTATCGTTTTTCCCATCATGTATTTTTTGTTTTTTTGAAAACTTTATTTGCTAGGTAACTTTATTCCAAGAATGGAATATCTTTCAAAGCTGACCACACCCTTACCTCTGCCCACCACCACCAGCAGGAAAGACAAGCCAGCTTGAAGGCAAGTGAGGAGAGCAGTGCCGTTCAGAAGCCTGGCATCCCTACATTAGTGGACACAGGAGAGGTCGTTGATTAGAGGTGCCTGTTGGAGTTGCTGGACAGCAGTCTGGAAAGCCCTGAGAGATGGATGGCCACTCCTGGAAGAGGGCCTAACGTGGGGAGCCTGGGGAGGAGGGAGGTCACAGCCCTCTGTCAGCAGGAGAGGGCAGAGGCTGAAAGAAAGTGTGACTGAGGGAGCAGGTGTGGATTGGAAAGGAATAAGAAGAAAGAACAGAAACAGGAAGGACTGGGTGGGTATGGAAGAGACAGCTAATGTGTTCCCTTCCCCAGCCAAAGCTGATTTGAGTTTCCAAGGGTTTTTGGAGAGCGATTGCCAAAGCTCTTACCTCCAGCATTTCCAGTTATCTTCCTGTGTGGAATATCCCAAATGGAGTAGATACACTGGGCTTCAAAGGCAGGCCCTGCACTCACTTCTGTTGAGCCAGATGTGTCTGAGGGCCCACAGCTTCATGTATCTTGAGGGCTGGCGCAAGATATTTTATGAGGAGATGTTGAGTGTCTCCATTTCCACATAGCAGAGTAGGGGAATCCTCAAAACCTTGTCAGTAGGCCGAATCCCTCATTGCACAAATGGTCCTGTGAGAGTCCTCGCACCTAGAGCCTGGCGCACAGAAGCCTGGCGCACCTGCATGCGCTTCCCCCATCTTCCCTCCCTCCATTGTAATAATCAAGTAGCCCTGCCTACATGCTGGGTCTTTCCATTTTTATCGAATTGCAAGAAAATATTTAAAAGAATTTTCTCCTATGGAAATAATTAAGCAAAAAAGGTCTTTCACTCCTCAGACACAACTTTGTTGTTTGTTTGGGATTTTATTTCATTTAAACAAATTTATTTCAAAAATAAATAAAATTTTTGTTCCACATAGCATTTTCTTTTTTCTTTTCTTTTCTTTTCTTTTTTTTTTTTTTGAAACAGTCTCGTTCTGTCACCCCAGGCTGGATGGAGTGCAGTGGTGCAATCTCAGCTCACTGCAACCTCCATCTCTGGGATTCAGGTGACTCTCCTGCCTCAGCCTCCCAAGCAGCTGGGATTACAGGCACGCATCACCACAACTGGCTAATTTTTGTATTTTTAGTGGAGATGGGGTTTCACCATGTTGGTCAGACTGGTCTTGAATTCCTGACTTCAAGTGATCCCCCTGCCTCAGCCGCCTAAAGTGCTGGGATTACAGGCGTGAGCCACTGCGCCTGGCCGGCATTTTAATTTTAGTTGTTAAAAATTAACTGGGGTTCTCCAGAGAGGGCCCCACCACATACCTTGGGGGAAGGAATGCTGACCTCATGAAGCTTCCATTAAAGCCCAAGAGGATGGAGTTTGGAGAGCTTCTGGATAGCTGAACACAGGGAAGTTCCTGTAGGGAGGCGCGCCCAGGGAGGGCATGGAAGCTCCGTGCCCCTTCCCTGGTACCTCGCCCTATGTGTCTCTTCATCTGTGTCCTTTGTAATGTCCTTTATAATAAACCTGTAAACATTAAAAATGAAAAACTGGAGGTGTTTTGCAGTAATGTATAGGAAACACTAGATGTCAGTAGAGAACAAGCTAACCTAATGTTTAACTGGTTGTGTTTGCACTCGATTATTTAGAATAGTAGATTTTAGGAAATTGTTAGAAACCTAAGGAACATTTACAAGTAAATTATATTTGTTAAATATTGTATTTAATTTATTTAAGTATATATTTAAATATAAACGTAAACATAGACTACACCTAATACTGGATGTTTTCCACTCTGATCTATGAGGAGGTCCTGATGACTCAATAAAAACACTTTTAAGTGTGTATTAAGGGCCAGGTGCTATCATGTACATAAATCTATAGATTGTACATACAATTCCAATTTTCTCTCCCATGATGCTTAACTGTCCAAAATCTAAGCTAGCAGAGTGTTTTTTTTGGGGGGGTGGGTGAAGAAAGAATCAACACCTCATGTAATGAGAGATGCTTCTGGGAAGGCCTGCAGGGAAGGTACCAAATCCATCAAGCATTCCTTGGTCATTTCTAAGGGTGTGGGCAGGAGAAGTACTTCAAATGAGCATGAACTTGGGTTTTTTGTTTGTTTGTTTGTTTGTTTGTTTGTTTTTTCCTATAGCGTAGGTTTCTCAACTTAATGTACTTTAAATCTTGTCATGGTTTCTCTTCCAAATTTAAAGGAAAGTTTCTAATCATTAGCTTTCCTGTTGAACTTGTTCCTTTTTGCATAAATTTGGCATGCTTTTCGGCTTCCAGTTCTCTGACATTTATTACAATTTCTCATAATCTTAATTTAGAGTCAGTTTGTTTCATAGCATAGATTCCCTTTAGAAAAATTTTACAATAACACTATAACATCTTTTGCTATAGTTCGGCATTCAAGTTACTCCTAGAAGTTTTTCAGGGAGAAACTCAAGGGTTTGAGGGAATTAGAGAATCTCAGAATGGAAGAGAATTTAGTTGATCACACTGGGTAGTGGGAAGACTGTATTTCCATTAATGAAGCCTACATAGTATTTGTTCTAGGCCAGCCACATCACTCCTGGATTATTACAATGAACTGTTCACAAACTAAAAATTGCAATTCTTTCTTAACCAGTTTGTATGTCATACCTTCCATCCAGCTTCCCAGTGGAGAAGAGTGGGCAAGCGCACCAGAAGTCAGATGCCAAGGGTCAGGTTTTATTTGTGCCGTTCGCTAACTGTGTAACCTTAGCCATGAAAGTTTCTGTTTATACTCTGCATACTTTGAGTCCTTTACATTTTTTCTGCCTTTTTAAACCGAGAAAAGATGATTTTTCTTTTATAGTCTCTGATAATCTAAAAAATTATTTCCTACACTTTTAATAAAATTAATAATTTGCACAATAAAAGTATTCACCTTGAGCAGCTAGAATAGCAGTTTTACTTTGCCAACAGTTAAAACTATCCTTTCTCTTTCAGTTTTGTAAAATGAAGTGAGGATGGGAATTTGCATTTTTTCTCTTCTCTAGTCAAAAGAATCTAAATTACTTGGTTCCTCTTTGCTAGTCTCTACCCAAGGACAAAGGAGCTAACACATAATATATGCGAATCTCTTAGTATAATTAAATATGATGATTGACCCCAGTTTTGAGGGAAAATAACCACATAAAACAAGATTTGAACTTAGAATGGACTTTAGAACAATAACAATGTAACAATGATAATAAAAGAATTGAATTAAGGAACTCCTTTTGTTATTTCCCCTTGGCCTGTTTTCACACAGTTGCCAATACTTTGTGTTCTGCTCTTTTTACTTAACTAGATCAAAAGCACATTTCCTCATTGCTGCAGGGCGGCCTGAGCTGCTGGGTCTTTACCCTGTGGGAGGGTCAGATTGCCCTGCTGAGTGACTAAGCTCAGCAGGCTAGGATTGGTCAGTGTAGGAGGTGGATCGAGGGTGCAGACAGGTCAGGAATTCTACTTGTTATGGCCCAAAGTGGGGCAGGGAGGCAGATCCAAGCCAAAGTCCACCTGGGGAATCAAAGTGCAAGAGCCAAAGGACCAGAGCAATTTAGTAACTGGACAATGGAGCCCGGAATTAGGAACAGAACTGAAGAAAGCTTGACATGCAAGCAGGTTCCCACAAGCCGAGAGTGTCCAGGACAAGTGCCCCAGTGTCTGATGGAGATCGCAACTTTATGGTGTTCAGGAAGGTGACTAGGGGCTTGTCTCTCTGTCTTGGAGATACAGTATCAAGAATTACACTTTAAAAAATTTTCAATAACTGCAAGACATTCCATCTGGAAAAGCTGCCAAACACTTGCCTCCTTTGAGCATGAAGGATGGTGCCTTTAAAGTCAACAGACTGACAGTAACCCTGCTTCTCCCAACGCTCAGGTGTAGGCTCCCTGTTGAGGCCTCCTGGGTTAGAATTGCTCTAGGCCACCAGCCACTGCCTACCCCAGACCTCTTCTCTTCCATGCTCTCCCTGGTCTCTCCCAGAGGGGGTTTGATATTCAGGATTTTTTTCTTATCCAGCACCCTTGGGTGTGTGGATCTTTGGGGTGATTTGCCTGGCTTTGTAATTAACTGAGTAATGTACAAGTTCAGTCTGCAGCCCCAGCTTCAGCCTCAGCTCCACCAGTGTCTGCTGCCTTGTGGTCAGAACATGACGAGAGCAGAACATTACCACATGTGGGGAAGAATGACTGCCTAGCCCAGCATTCACTGGGTGGGTTTTATTCAAGCAGAAGTGGTGAGAGACCTCATTTTGGCCCTGTGCTTAAGCAGTGCAGCTTTACAGAACAAGAAAATTGGCCAAGCATGGGGGTTCATGCCTGTAATCCCAGCAGTTTTGGAGGCTGATGCATGAGGATCATTTGAGCCCAGGAATTTGAAACCAGTCTGGGCAATATAGCGAGATTCTGTCTCTATTTAAAAAGAAAAAAAAAAAAAAAAGAGCAAGAAAGTGATTACTGCGTTTGAATCTTCTCCCATGTGTATAGAAAACAAACAAACAAAAACAAACAAAAAAACCCGGAAGGACCGGGCTTTCTCAGAGTCCCTGATACCTGCACAAAAACAAGCCGCATAAAAGTCCTTGTTCCCCTTTACCTTGGGCTTCGGCTTAAACAGTGGCCTAATGTTGCTGCAGCTTCCTGGAGCTGGACCTCACTGCCTTCCTCAGGATACCCTTGGTGTTCCTATCGATGCTTCTCCTGGCTGGCAGGAGCCTCATTTGCAGAACTGCCAGGCTCAGTTCCATGTTCATCTAGTCCTCCCACAGGAAGGGGCTCCAGGTCCAGATTGAGGGAGTGCTAACCCCAGGACATCAAGCCGAATCAGAAGCTCTTGTTTGTTGTGCAGCAACTCTTATTATTTTAGTTGTTTAAAATAACCATTTTATTTAGCTTTGAATACTGTGGGACCACTGGGCAGTCCTTGTCGTCTGGGCTGGCAGCAGACAGACAACCATGTGTCTGTCCTTCCTGAGACCCAACTCCTCCCAGGATAAGCATAAGAGACCCTGAAAGCATCGCAAGGGGGTTGATTCCTTTTGTATACATGAGCTGTCTTTGTCCAAGTTTGAGCCAGTTAGATAGCATGGACCCCTGAAAACACTGAGACAAGACTGCTCAAATTTGCCAGCTTGGAAGGAGGCTGACAGTCTGCCCCTGAGCCCCTTTTAAAATGTAGATTTTATTGTTTATTTAAGTATCATGAGGCCAACAGATCAGGAGACAATTGCCATTGAAATGATAGTTTATTACAGTTTCCAGGAGGAGGGGGGCAGGTCAGCCACCCACGCAGGCCACAGGAGGGGTGCTGAGGTCGGTTGTAGGCGCAGAGAGTGAGGCGAACTGCCGCCGGAAAGAGCCTTTTTGTGGTGTTTGCAGGAAGGTGTGGGCGAGGCCGGGTGAGCAGGCTAAGCAGGTTTAAGATTGGCTCACTTGCATAACTCGATGCCCCGCCTGCTCCCGAGGTGATTAGGACAGGGGAATAGTGTCCCCCAGTGCAAGAGCTCATTAAGCAGGGGGTGGGGAGCGGGCTCTGAATTGGTTAGTTTGCTTATGAAAGGCACCCTCACGGGAGGGTTTGTTATCTCTAAGAATTAGCTGGCGCTGGGAGGAGCAGCACCCCGCCTCCCCCCACAGGCGTCCCTCCCCTTCAGGAAGGCCTCTCAGGTCAAAGCATCCGATATTGAAGCTAGAAAACAGGTGGTTAATACAGTCACTTCTGTGCCTTCTGTGCCTTGGCCAGGTGACTTGTGCCATATCTAATCTCCAAGTGCCCCCAGGAAGTTCTTGCTTGGACTTCTCTTTCTATTTGCCTCCTCTTATGGTTGTGAGATTTATGTGACACCCTCATAAAAATGGTAGATGCTGTCCCCTGGAGTGCAAGTCCCCCATTCCGTTCTCCACTGATTACCAGCAACAGCTAATGGCTTTATGGATGGCCAAGTTAGCCAACATTTGATCCCAGCGCTCAGTTTGTGCCTGGATTCTGAAACCTCTGAATCAGGTTCATTGTTCAGGATTCTTCACTGATAGATCCAAAGCGAAAGAGAGCTTTCAGGTTAGGGCCTAGAGCCCCTTGCATCTGGTCAAGCACACCTCTGCCACCATTGCTGCCCATTTCCCTTTCACATAAACGGTGGTTTTTACTCTGACTACTTCCTCACTTCCTCTGATAAGATACTTACCTGGCTGCTGGTCACTGCCTGGGACAACCAAAGGGTCACCCAAAGGGACCTCCGGGGTGCCTTTGACCCACAGGGATTAGGGATCGTCGCTGCTTTTTGATTCGGCATCTTCCTTAGCTATGGCGGCATCTGACAGCTGGTGCTACCAGTGTCAAGTGACATCCTGCCCCGGTTCCTGAACAGGAACTTTGGGATAATTTCCTTGATTTCCAAAATGGGATTACTGGGAAATCTTTGGTTCTTGATTCAGTTGCAAAGTTGCTTTCCACAAGAATCAATGTATTTTACAGTGTATCTGACAACATTTTAAAAAATTAGTTGTTATTATTATTATTATTATTTTGAGACAGGGTCTGTTACCCAGGCTGGGGTGCAGTGGTGCAATCACAGCTCACTGCAGCCTTGACCTCCCGGGTTCAGGTGATCCTCACACCTCAGCCTCCCGAGTAGCTGGGACTACAGGTGTACGCCACCACGCCCAGCTAATTTTTTGTACTTTTTGTAGAGATAGGGTTTCGCCATGTTGCCCAGGCTGATCTCAAACTCCTGTGCTCAGGCGATCCTCCCACCTTGGCCTCCCAAAGTGCTGGAATTACAGGCATGAGCCACTGTGTCTGGCAACACTTTATGGCACCAATTTTACCAGACCCTCAGTAGCCGTGAATATTATTGAATACTGCTACAGTCTGAATGCTTGTTTCACCCACAAGTTCATAGGTTGAGATCCTAATCCCCAAGGTGATAGTATTAGGATGTGTGGCCTTTGGTAGGTGTTTAGTGTGGAGCCTTTGTGAATGGCGTTAGTGTACTTATAAAAGAGGCCTGAAAGAGACCTACTGCCTCTTCTACCATGTGAAGTTAGAGTAAGAAGCTGTCCATCTATGAACCAGGAAACAGGCCCTCACCAGACATCAAATCTGCCAGACACTTGTTCTTGGACTTTCTAGCCTCCAGAACTGTGAGAAATAAGTTTTGTTAAAGCAGCCTGAATGGACCAAGCAAGAGAAACATTTTATTTCATTATTTGCTAATAAATGAGGAAAGGTACATTATTGTTTCTCTCATTTCTTTGATGGCTAGTGAGAATAAATGAGCTCAGTATTTTTTCTTCTTTCTTTCTTTTTTTTTTTTTTTTTTTCTTGAGACAGAGTTTCACTCTTGTTGCCCAGGCTGGAGTGCAACGGCACAATCTTGGCTCACCGCAACCTCCGCCTCCCGGGTTCAAGCCATTCTCCTGCCTCAGTCTCCAGAGTAGCTGGGATTACAGGCATGCACCACCATGTCCAGCAAATTTTGTATTTTTAGTAGAGACAGTGTTTCTCCATGTTGGTCAGGCTGGTCTCGAACTCCCAACATCAGGTGATCCACCTGCCTTGGCTTCCCAAAGTGCTGGGATTACAGGAAGGAGCCACTGTGCCCAGCAGTATTTGTTTCTTTATTTCTTTAATTATTAATTTTTTTTTTAGAGACAGGATCTCTTGGTATTGCTCAGGCTGGAATGCAGAGGCTATTCATGAGCATAATCATAGTATAGCGTCCATCTTCTGGGCTCAAGTGGTCCTCCTGCCTCAGTCTCCCAAGCAGCTGGGACTATAGGCACACACCACCACACTAGGCTCAATATTTGTTTTATCTATATTGCAAATTATTCATTTTTTTTTTTTTACTTTTTATTAGTTTCTTAATGTTTATCTTATTTGGTATATCGTTTGTTTTTATTTTGGTATGTAATTCTTACTTTATTTAATTTTTCTTTTACCCTACTTTCAAGCTAACAAGTTAGGTATATAGCTCTTTACATAACATTATTAACCCTTTATTTGTCATCTTTATAGAAAATGTTTTTATCTCAATCTTCCTTGACTTTATGTCTTCTTTTTTCCTTGACATAAAGACATTGTTTTTAATGTAGCCATATTTTTAGATGTTCTTTCAATGTTTGTTTAGCTCTTTTTTTAAGCCTAGAAAGTATTGCCCTCCTTTTTGTTTTATTTTTTTTTTCTGATTTTCTGTATTATAATTTTTTAATGCTATAATTCAACCACAGTTCATTTTGGAGTATGAAGTGAAGTTAGTAGCTAATTTTTTGTTCCATATTTACAAGTAGTTTTTCCAGAATCATTGTCAAATAATTTCTTTCTCCAGTTATTCATGATGCTGTCTATAGGATATAATGAATGACTATAAACACTGTTGTCTGTTTTCTGCCATCTATTTTGTTTCATTAATTTGTGCTTTTTCTTATGCCAATACCTCTCATTTAATTGCAATATATTTGTAACATTTTAATATAAGACAGACTCTCTTATTTGTTTTCTTTTAAAGAATTTGTTTTGATATCTTTTCCTATTTATACGTTAAGATGAATTTTACAATTATTTTCTCAACCTCTCCCTTCTCCCCCACAACATGGATTTTATTGGGAATACAATAAGCCTATGTATTAATTTGGAAAAAAAAAACCCCATATCTTTACAGTGTTTAGCTTTTTTGATATGGCAACATACAAAGTGTCTTTTATATCTCCTAGTTCAGCTAAGTAGTTTTTTAGATGATACATTTCTCATTGGATCAGTTATTTCATTATCTGCTGGTATTTCTCAATGGGATTAGTTTACTATCTTAAATAGAAAGTTTTAAACATACACCTCTTGAACCTATCAAAAGAGTATCTCTAAAATTTTTTAACAGATTTTTTAGGGATGTGGGAGTGGGGAGTTTGTTTACTAGCATTCCACTGATATGTTTGTCTGTGAATTTTGTACCTGTCCTTTTTATTGAGCCGTTTATTAATTCTAGCAACTTTTAAATTAATTCCTAAGGGCTTATTATATTATATATAATATATTTATGCACAAATATATAATTACTTATTGCACATAAATATAATACATTAGAATTATTAATTTATATTTTTATACCTATGAATATTTTCATATTTTATGTAATGGATTTTTGTCAGAAATAAAAAATTGATTGTGCACATTAAATTAAGAGGGGCCTGAATCATTCTGACATTGAAATGGTATAATTAAAGTAGCCTGGTTAAGGCTTACAGACTTCTGCTTTACACGAATAAAAGCATTCCAAGAGGTGATCAGCACAGTATGAAGTTTTCCAGAAGGCATGATCCCAAACCAGCTATTTACATGTAGGATCAGTTGTATGTACTTTGTTGCTGTTCTGCTACTACAATTTAGCTTTTAGCTTTTCTTTACTTTCAAACAGAAAGGCCTGACAAACTATGAAGGGCCTCAGGGTGCCCAGAAACCACACAAATGGTGCCCTCCTGTTGAACTGTACCTTAAGGCAAGAACTGATGCTGAACTAATGAGAGTGTGTCAAGGTATTACCGGTTCAGGTCTCATCACTTCTAATTAGGGCTTCTCGAATTCTGTGAACCTTGCCAGGATTCTGGCTTGGGTCATTTTAATGTGTTTCCATTTTAAAGCCTGACTGCTAATTTAGATTTTTTTTTTTTTCTGTAGGATTTCCTGAATCATTATGACTTAAAAGTCATTTATTTTGCCTTTTATAATGGGAAACTCTTTATTTTGAAATAATTTTAGTCTTATAGAAAAATTGCAAATATTGTACAAAAAATTCCCATATTCCCTTCACCCACACCCAAATGTTAACATTTTACACATTTGCATTATTATTCTCTTTCTCTCCTATTCTCTATTCTCTGTGTGTGTGTGTGGTGTGTGTGTATATTCACCGACACATATATACATATTATTTTTAACCACTTGAGATTAACTTGCAGATGTGTTGCCTTTTACACCTAAATACTTTAATGTATATTTCCTAAAAGCAACGACACTCTCTTACATAATACTACATAATTATCAACATCAATAGACCTTATTAAAATTTTACACATTGTCCTGCTATCATCCTCTATGTAAATAATAAAAGTATTATCAGGTCTAGAATCCAATTCAGAATCACAAGTTGCATTTAACTTTCATGTCTCCATAGTCCTTAATCTGCTCCTCAGTTTTTGTCTTTTGTGACCTTGACATTTGTGAAGACTATAGGCTAGGTATTTTGTAGAAACTTTCTCTTAATTATAAATCTTCAACTAATTCCAGAGGCACGACTTTTAACTTGCAATTGAACTCTCTGATTATCTTAACTTTTCCATGTCTAATCTGAAAACATTTAGCTCCAACTTATTGTTAAAGAATTCAAACATACAAGGGCAGAAACATGGGAAGGGAATTAACATTTGCTGAGTACTTGAAAAGCCCTCGTACAAGGCAGTTGATAAACATTTAATTAGCACATCCTCTTGTCACTTATTATTATTATTACTACTACCCCATTATGCAAATGGGAAAATTGGTGCTCAGAGATTGTGACCTGCCTAAAGCTACACAGTTGGAGATAAGACATTTTGTAATCTAAATCCTCCCCTTCAACACACTCCTTCTGAAAGGATCCATGAAATTTACCTTGGCCCTCTCCAACACTTGGCTCCATATAGACTTTGACTTTTGCAGGCTCTTCTAGCCTTCCATGGAGCTCACTAATTTAATACGTTTCTTCTCCACTGGACTGGGAGTTAGCTCTTGAGGAGGAAGGACCACAGTTGTCTACTTTTGTAGACCCTGTGCCTAAATCAAAGCCTGCAATTTAAACTGTATTTCTTGAAGGAAAGCATTTGAGAGTGTGAAGTCTAAGGAATAAGCAGTGCATCCTGGGCCTGTGGTCCATATTCGGGACCAAAGCCTCTTCCTGAGCTCCAGAACTGTCCCCATGCCCCTTGTACAGCGTGAGCCTCAGTGCCACCCAGGGCACAGGAGCCCAGCTGGCTCCCCATGGTGAGCCCCAGCCTGGCACTTTGACACCATTGTTTGAATTTTGAGATTTAAAACATTCAAAAAAATACTCACCTTGTAAACTAGAAAGAAAAGTTGCATCATTTTCAAGAGGTGAAAGAGATCAAGGACCAAGTCTTTCATGATGTTTCTCACTTGTGAAAGTTTGTGAAACAAATAGGAGAAATGTCACCTGCTTCTAGGAAATTTAAGTCTTTTTTTCTTTAATATTTGCTTGTTCTACTTAAGTGTCACCCATGAGAAACTGCTGAGAGCAGGATAATATTGACAGCCACTGAATATGAGTCTGGAACCATAATCCTTAGGTGAATAAATATCAGTAAAAAGGGAAGGTCAGTGGATGCCATCAGATGTGCATATAATTTCTCAATTTTCTCAAACTCTACTGTGCACAATCAACAAAAAACTATTGAAAAAGCTATAATGATAAAAACCAAAACACTGTATTTTGTGTATAAATGGCCCCTAAATGCAAACCAATTCTTTCATTTGGTGCTCACCTGAAGAGGACTGAGCTGGTTTTGTCACTACGATAAGCAGGACCTCAGTGCTGCTGCACCATCTGAATACACTTTCCTCGTCTGTTTCCTTCTTCATTCTCCCCAGCAACTGCTTCTCACCCTTCCTGTCAAATCTCCAACACCTTTCCTCTCTCTTCGCTGTAAGCTGATGAACTTCCTTCTGTTAGCTCAGAAATATTGAAAAGGATTAGAAGAGAACCCCCAACAAGCCCCACTGTTCAGTCCTCCCCCACCATCATCTGTACACATATTCTCTCCCTTCCCTACCTGAAGCTCTGGCCAATCACGTATTGTCAGCTGAGACCACCTCCTCTACTGTGCACCAGATCCTTTCCATTTTCTACTACCCAGGGGCATCACACAAGCAAATGGCCCCCTCCTCCTACATCATCAATATTTACGTCTCTCCAGACTCATTCCAGTAATCACACTTACATACTATAGTACCTCCTACCTTTAAAAGTCCTCTGTTGACTCTGCAGATTCTCGCATTATCTCATTAATTTGCTGTATACTTTTACAATAAACCTTCTCGAACGAGTCATCTATACTTGATGACTCTCATTTCTCCCCTTCTATCGTCTCTCAAATCTATTCCACAGGACTTTGGTGTTTTCACCCCTGTGCTCCATAGAAACTACTCTTGTCAAGGTTACCAATGACCTCCAGGTGGCTGAATCCAATGTCCCAAGTCCTCATGTAACTTTATCTGTTATTTGGTGTGGTTGTCCCTCTTTGCTTCTGGAAACACTTTGGCACTAGGAAGACATGCTCCTTAAAATATTTTTCTTATTAATATTATTTTTAATTGTAAATTATAATTGTATACATTTATGGAGTACAATGTGATCTTTTGATACACGTATAAAATGTAGAATGACTAAATTCAGTTAACTAACATCTGTCACCTCATTTACTTATTTTTTATAGTGAGACGTCTGAAATTTACTCTCATAGCTATTTTGAAATATATCATACACTATTATTGGCTATAGTCACCCTGCTGTGCCACAGATCTCAAAAACTTATTCCTCACCCCTGTAATGCTAGCACTTTGGGAGGCCGAGGCAGGCGGATATCTTGAGTTTCGAACTCCTGTTCGAAACCAGTCTGGGCAACATGGCGAAACCCCATTTCTAGTAAAAATAGAAAAATTAGCCAGATGTGGTGGCAAATAACCTGTAGTCCCAGCTACCTGGAAGACTGAGGTGGGAGAATTGCTTGAATCTGGGAGGCGGAGGTTGCAGTGAGTTGAGATCATGCCACTGCACTCCAGCCTGGATGAGGAAGCAAGACTCTCTCTCTACATAAATAAATAAATAAACAAACAAACAAACCAAAAACCAAGAAACAACAACAATGAAAAACTTATTTATCTTGCCTAATTGAAATTTTGCTCCTTTTGACCAGTAACTCCCCATTTCCTTTCTTGCTTTCCCTCCCCACCCCTAGTAACCACCATTCTATTCTCTACTTTTATGAATTGGATTTCTTTCGGATTCAATGTATAAGTGAGACTATGCAGTATTTGTCTTTGTGTGCCTCGCTTACTTCGTTTAGCATCATTTCCTTCAGCTTCATTCATGTTGTCATAAATGACAGAATTTCCTTCGTGTTAGAGGCTGAATAGTATTCCATTTGTGTATATATACCATATTTTCTGTATCCATTCATTGATGAACATTTAGTTTGAGTCCATATCATGGCTATTGTGAATAATGCTGCAGTAAACATGAGAGTGCAGCTATCTTTTCAACATACGTATTTCAATTCTTTTGACTACTTATCAAGAAGCAGAATTGCTGGGTTATATGGTGGTTCTATTTTTAGTCTTTTGAGGCACCTCCATACTATTTTCCATTATGGCTGTACTAATGTGCAGTCCTACCAGCAGTGCAAAGGGGTCCCATTTCTCTACATTCTTACCAACACCACAATAAACTCACACATTTACAGTCAACTGATTTTTGACAAAGGTGCCCAGAGCATACAATGGGGAAAGGGCAGTCTCTTCAAAAAATGGTGCTGGGAAAATCAGATATCCACATTCAGAAGAATAAAATTGGATATCCATCTCATATCATATTAAAAAAAAAAACTCAAAATTGATTGAAGACTTAAATAGTAGACCTGAAACTGTAAAACTACTAAAAGAATATATAGGGGGAAGCTTCACAACAATGCTCCGGGCAATAATATTTTAGATAGGATCCCAAAAGCATAGGCAACAAAAGCAAAAATAGACAAATGGGATTTCATTAAACTAAACCGCTTCAGCACAGTAAAGAAAACAATTAACAAAATGAAAAGATAACTCAAGGAGTGGAAGAAAATATCTACAAACCATATGATATAGTTTGGATATTTGTCCCTTCCGAATCTCATGTTGAAATGTCATCCCCAGTGTTGGAGGTGGGAGATAGTGGTGTTTGTGTCATGAGGATGGATCCCTTGTAAATGGCTTGATGCCCTCGCTACAGAAATAAGTGAGTTCTCACTCTATTAGTTCACATGGGAGCTGATTGTTTAAAACAGCATGGTGTCTCCCTTACTTCCACTCTTGCTATGTGACGTGCCTGCTCCCGCTTTGCCTTCCATCGTGAGTAAAACTTCCTGAGTCCTTTCCAAAAGTTGAGCAGGTACCGGCACGATGCTGCTTGTACACCCTGCAGAATCATGAGTCAAATAATCGACTGTGTTTTCTTCATAAATTACCCAGCCTTGAGTATTCCTTTATAGCAATGCAAAACCAACTAACACACCATACATCTGATAAGGGATTAACATTCAAAATACATAAGGACCCAAACAGGTCAATAAGAAAATCAATAACCCAATTAAAAAATGAGCAAAGGACCTGCGCAGACATTTCTCAAAAGAAAGCATAAAAAAAGCCAATAGGTTCATGAAAAACTGCTCAAAATCACTAATTATTAGGGAAATGCAAATTAAAATCACAATGAGATATCATCTCACACTGTTAGAATGGAAGACACACTCTTTTTATTCTCTTCTGATCTCACTAACTGCTAGATTTAGTCTTAGTTGGTTTACCAAGTAGGAAATTTCATCCAGTTTGAGGTGGTAGGGTCATAATGCAGGTAGTTTTTAAGACATCTTTCAAGTTATTACTGAAAGTCAAATGGACCAACCAGCATAGTGAAAGGACAAAATATGCACGAAAATCATTCTCAAGAAAACTGGATGACAGAAAATCTTCCCAAATCACAGAATTCAGGCATATCAGGCAAACGCCTACCAGCAACAGGACTGGTGAGGGATCAGCAGTTGTGTAGTGCAAGTGATAGAACAATGAAAAGCAACCAGGCGCGGTGACTCACGCCTGTAATCCCAGCAATTTGGGATACCTAGGCAGGTGGATCACTTGAGATCAGGAGTTCGAGACCAGCCTGTCCAACATGGTAAAACCCCCGTCTCTACTAAAAATACAAAAATTAGTTGGATGTGGTGGTAAGTGCCTGTAATCCCAGCTACTGGGAGGCTGAGGCACGAGAATCACTTGAACCCAGGAGGTGGAGGTTTCAGTGAGCCGAGATCGCACCACTGCACTCCAGCCTAGGTGACAGAGTGAGACTCCCTGCCGCAAAAAAAAAAAAAAAAAAAAAAAAAAAAAAAAAAAAAAAAAAAAAAAAGAGAGAGAGAAAGTAAAATGAAACACAAACCTAACAAGCCCTACAAGTTGTAAAATTGGAATATCACTAAAACCAATGAAACAAACCCACACATATTCCCAAACAGAAGAGCCACCCTGAGTGGAACCCAAGTACATGGATATGAGAACAACTAGTGAATAGAAGTCCTCACATGGTCCCAAGTTGCAAGTGAGTACAGAAAACTGTGTGCAACTGGGGAGAATCATAGAAATCACACTGAACTGAACAGGAGCCCTGAGGCAAAGAGAGATAAGGTTCAGGGAGTGGCTGCTGGGTGGAAGAGGAAGTCAGGGAAAGTGGACTCCAGAAGGTGCTATCAAAACTGAGTGCAAACAGTGTCACAGGCAGAAAACCTTCCTGAACCATCCTCATTCTTCCATTTTTATTTTTTAAAAATTCTACCACCTTGTTGGAGAAATTACAGCAGTTTTCTTGTGGAATGCTTCCCGACTCTGATTTTGTTTGCTCTCTCATAGTTTCATTTTACTTTTCCTCTGCTAACTACATTTTCTGTAAACCAGAAGTTAGCTCTCCATGTTGGATTGGAAGCAGGTTTGATTCTTTGGCAGAAATACTATGTATTAGTGCTGGATGAGTATAGCATCCTGCATCACATCAGAAGGGACCTAAGGTATGATTTCCCACTTTGAATGGTGGGAAGACTGATCAGTACTTCCGGGGTGACAGCTTGATTTTTCCACAGTGAAGATCTGGTCTTAGTCTGTTTGACATGCTATAACAAAATACCACAGAGACTGAGTGATTTATAAAGAAATTTATTTCTCATAGTTCTGGAGGCTGGAAAGTCCAAGATGAGAGTCCTGGCAGGTCCAGTGTCTGGTGAGGGCCTTATTACTGCATTGTCACATGTCAGAAACGCATAAGGGCAAAAAAGGACTGGGTGAAGCCTCTTTGATAAAGGCCTTGATCCCGTTCACCAGGGCTTTACCCTAATGATATAATCACTTCCTAAAGGCCCCACCCTTTAATACAGTCACATGGGTGATTAGGTTTTAACACTTGAATTTTGAGGGATAGTCACAACATAACAGACCTCTGTCAACTAACTCATTTGACTGGTGACCATGAGATTCTGGTGACCACAGAATCCAGTCACTTCTACACACTCTTGCCACCACACATGTTGCGGAAGCCACCACAAACTCTCACCGGAAGTATTGCCACAGTCTACTCACCTGTTGCCCGATTTTCTTTCCTTTCTTCTTTTCTCCCTGCATTCCCTGGGCAGCTGCGTCACCCTCAACAGGTTAGGTGGCCATTTCTTTGGCAGATGGAAAAACAAACAAACAAACGAACAAACAAACAAACAAACAAAATACCTGTCTGGGGCCGCAGCCACGTGCAGAGTGAGTCTGTGATCTGTTGCCTGTTGCCTGTTCCTGTGATTGCTCCCCAATAATCTCTTCTCAATAAAGGAGTCAGGGAGATCCTTCAAAAACCCGGGTCCCATCATGTTACTCCTCTGTGCCAAACTCTCCAACAGATTCCTAACTCACTCACAGTAACAGTGGACTGCATGGCCTCTGAGGCCTCAGTGATCTGGCCCCTGCTGCCACTTTCAGCTCATCTCCGGCCGCCTTGCCCTTCCTCACTCCATGCCCACGTCCTGGCCTTCCTTCCAGTCTTTACTTAAACGTCACTTTCCCAGTGAGGCCTTTCCCGACCACCCTCCTGCAACAACTCTTATCTTGGCCCTATGGCTCCCTTCCTCTGCTTTATTTGTCTCCACTGCACATAAAATGATCTGAAGTAGTTTTATTTACTTGCTCACATAATTATTTTCTGCCACTTTACCTAGAATGTAATTTACATGAAGACTGGGACTTTATTTTGTCCCCCATCACTGTCTGTGATGAAGAACTCTGCATTCAATGCCAGAGAAACTCCTGACCTGGCTGAATGTGAGTGGACAATCAGGTTTGTGGATTCTGCACTTGAGGGGTGAATTACAGCATATATAATGGAAATTTTGACTACACTTAGCTTTTGCTTTATGCACTCATTTTACAACTTAACCCTCTAACTAATATTTGACACCATTATAGACGACAGTGTCCATATGGCCTCTTTCATAAAATAGATGACAAGAACTTAGAGACACAAGGAGGTATAAAGCCTCTGACTACAAACAGCAAATGAATGCTGATGTCAATGGCCCTAAACATGAAATGTACTGGAAAAAATGTACTGGGCTCATAGTCTCAATTTTAATTCAACCCAAATAACATGAGGCTTTCTTGCTTCCAACTCAAACCTCATGTCAACCCAGTACCATACACAGAAAAACCCATAAATCTGACTCCAAAAATCCCTAAGGAGTAATACAAGTCTTTCGTTGCAGTTTTCATTTTTATGAGATTCTGGAGGAGGGGGCTATTGCATTGTCAAAAATACGCTAAGATTTTGTAACACACTCACCAACCATTGTTCCTCCTCCTCCTCTTTTTTATTTATTTTTTTTAAGAAAAGAGCTCATTTACTTGGTAAATTGAAAACTAATAATAGCCTTAATTAAGCACTTTACTTCTCCCACTATAGAGCAAAGTAAGAACAAATGAAAGCATGTCAATCCTAATGTTAAGTGAATTATCTAGAATGATATAATTTACAGCTAGTGGATCTGAACACTGACTCTGGAAACCCAGGCTCTTCTCACTCCATTACTCCTCACTACTACCAAGGTGACCCTCAAGTGAATCATGAGTTCCAAATCCTCTTAATTTGTTTTTCTTTATCACTTTTATTTAGGTGCCTTGTGTATTATTGACCTTTTTGCCTTTTAATTAAAACAACCCCCCCCAATTTTTTTTTCTGTTCACCTCTTCATTCTTATTAACTGCCATGGTTTTAAAATCCCTCCCAAAATTTCTAGTTTTTTGTTTTTTCAGAAGTTAATCCAAATACACTCCCATTATCACCTGCCTGTCCTTATTATCACTTTCCATCTACAATTTACAAATTTCATTTGGAGCTTAGTTTCTAGAAATGTGCCAGAAGCAACTTTTTTTTTCCAAAGCTGGGTGGGGTAGGGGGCAGAATATTTTTCTTAATATTTCTTTCAGTAAATAATTTTATTGCCTCCCAAGCTGGTCTTCATAAGAAAGCCTCAGGGAGAACCTCTGCTAAGGCAGTGTGGGAAGGAAATGTGGCGTTGGAGCCCCCCACAGAGTCCCCACTGGGGCACTACCTAGTGGAACTGTGAGAAGAGGGCCACCATCCTCCAGATCCCAGAATGGTAGATCCACTGACAGTTTGCACCATGTGCCTGGAAAAGCTGCAGGCACTCCACACCAGCCTGTGAACACAGCAGCAGAGGCTGTACCCTGCAGAGCTACAGAGGAGGAGCTGCCCAAGGCCATGGGAGCCCACCCCTTGCATCAGCATGCCCTGGATGTGAGACATGGAGTCAAAGGAGATCATTTCGGACCTTTAAGATTTGATGACTGCCCCATCACGTTTTGGACTAGCATGGTGCCTGTGACCTCTTTGTTTTGGCCAATTTCTCCCATTTGGAATAGGAACATTTACCCAATACTTGTACCCCCATTGTATCTTGGAAATAACTAAGTTGCTTTTGATTTTACAGGCTCATAGGTGGAAGGGACTTACCTTGTCTCAGGTGAGACTTTGGACTTGGACTTTTGTGTTAATGCTGGAATGAGTTAAGACTTTGGGGGACTGTTGGGAAGACATGATTGGTTTTGAAATGTGAAAAGGACAGATATTTTGGAGGGGCCAGGGCAGAATGCTATGGTTTGGCTGTGTCCCTACCTAAATCTCATCTTGAATTTAATCCCCAAGTGTCAAGGGAGGGACCTGATGGGAGGTGATTGGATAATGGGGTTGGTTTCGGCCATGCTGTTCTCATGATAGTGAGGGAGCTCTCATGTGATCTGATGCTTTTAAAAGTGGCAGCTTTCCCCTGCACACTCTGTCTCTCTCCTGCCACCATGTAAGGTGTGCCTTGATTCCCTTTCGCCTTCTGTCATGATTGTAAGTTTTCTGAGGCCTCCGCAGAGATGCAGAACTATGAGTTAATGAAACCTCTTTCCTTTATGAATTACCCAGTTTCAGGTAGAATCTTTTTAGCAGTGTGAAAAAAGACCAATACAGACAGCTTCTAGCAATTTTACATCACTTTTATGTTCAATGGGAATATTTATAACATAGGTCAACCTGGTTATCATGTTAACTAGAAGGTGTGGACCAGTGGTTCTCAGTCTTGAGAGTGCATGAGAATCACCTGCAGAGCTTGTTCACAGACTGTTGGGCCCACCCAAGAGTTTCTGATTCAGTCTGAGATGAGGCTTGAGAATTTGCGTTTCTAACAAGCTCCCGGGTGATGCTGATGCTGCTGATTTGGGTACCACTCTTTTGAATACTATTATAATTATTCTAATATTTTAAATATTTTTGGCTTTATGGAAGTATAATTGAATAGAAATTTTATGTATCTATGGTGAACAACTTGATGATTTGATATGCATATAAATTCTGAATTGATTGTCCACTCTTGAAGTTTCTTATGTTGCTCTAGCCTTTTTTTCTTCCTACGTCTGTAAACTCCCAACCTACCTTTCCTTCTTCCCCCTTGTGTTTCCCATATCCTCCATCTTCCTTCTACCACAAATCTCTATGACATTGCTGATATAGGTCAGTTTAGCTTTTCTTTGTTTTTAGTTTGGCAACAACCATAGTCACAGCTCAGCACAACAGACACAGAACAGTGTGAACAAAGGTCCTCCATTCCCTCTCAGGAGCCAGCTGAGCAGCGTCTCCTGTAGCATTCATCTATACCACAGTGAAGATTCTCATTCCCCTACTGTCTTGCTTCTTAGCCTTGCTTAATTCCCCAACCCTTACCCTGCAGCCATTTTGAATAAACTCTTGTAAAGTACAGAGGACAGACATCTGAAATATCCATTTCTCACCATTAAGCATGCACCAGGATATGCCTCTGCCACGCCCATCTAATTGTGGTTTATTTGCTTAATATTAAAATGCTCTCAGATATACATAAGCCATCTGCTTTTCCTCCAGATTCAGTGAGCCCTGGTGCATTAAGCATCTGTAGAGCTATTTCATTTTATGTCATTAAGGATGGGAATGTGCAAATGTAAATACCAATTGGAAAGCTTAAGTAGTTTTTCAAATTTTTCAATCATGCTGTTTACTATATTATTATTCTAGATTAGTCTACTTTAGGTATAATTTCACAGTATCATCAAAGTCCTACTCCAATATTTAGATCCCAAATGACAAATTTAATGGCCTTAGTTAACACCCCAATGATGTAGGTTTAATTTTACGGTTCACCTATTTTTGCTATTTACTTTGCTGAGCTTGAGCCAAGCTGAAACAACTATAAGAAAACAGAGTCTGATTTTCCGTGAAATAAAATGCTACCTTCCTTGTAAAGGGTAAACCTAGATTTTCCTAAGATGACACCTGAAAGGACTTTCCAGATGGAGATGGAGGAAATGTAGGTTACATTTCTCTTCTCTCAGTTAATGCCTTAGTCAAATTCCCTTCAAGGAGATGTTCCTTCCCTGGAATGTTCCAGTTCAAATGAGGAGCTGAAACTCTGCTTTCAGTAGCCTTTGACACTGCTGGTTAAAGACCATAATATTTAATGAATGAATGAATGAATGAACTTGAATTTTCCAAATAGGTTTTATGAGGAAAGCCTAAAACATCTCCTTCCTTGATCTATGGTGCCCAACCACTCAATCCTTTTTCCCAGAGATGACCAGTGCAACTGATTTCTTTTACATCCTTCCTGGGACATTCTACACTTAGACAAATCATCATACAATCCCTTCCCCACTTTTCACGAACATGGTGGCATATTGCACCTACTTCTGCATGTGACTTTTCCCCTTACCCTATCTTGGAAATACTCCAGCACACAGATTCCTTCATTCTTTTCTGATAGCTGCATAATGACCCATTGCATGGCAGTACCATAATTTTTGTAACCAGTTTTCCACTGGAAGGCATTGGGGTTGTTTCTAATATTTTCTTACTACCAAAATGCTTCGATGAAAGCAGTGAATGACTTTTTTACACATATGTGGGTATATCTGCAGGACAACTTTCTAATAATTTCTGGGTAAAAGGGTATGTGCATCTTTAATGTTAACACATAGTGACAAATCTATACTACTAATATTCCAATTTAAAGTTGTTAATGCATTTAAAGAGCTTATAAAAGGCTCTGGAATAATGTAAGGGCATTAAACCAGTGACCTGAAGTTAGATAAGATGGTTTATAAGCTATGGGACATGATTCTTTCATTTGTGTTTTTCTTCCTTGCTCTCAACTTGCTTTTACAAGGCAGAAATTGTCTCAATGAGAAAAGGTAGTTACTTCTACCCCCTTATCTGTCTCATTCTTTTTCATTTCTCTAAGTCACAAAGTAACATAGGCTGCCTTAGGTAATGCAGCTCAAAGAATAGATAGTTACCAAGACTCTTTTAGCACAGTATTTTTTGTCATTTGCATCCTCCCAACCCCAACATCAGGCCCAACCAGAACAAATACCAGAGGCTGAGGACAAGAGTGATTTGTTAGCAAAAAGACTGGAGAGACAAAGGGGCCACGGAAGGCTGAAAAAGAGAGACAGGACATGTGAGAGATTTCTCTAGTGCCAGGAGAAAGGGGGCCATATGGTGCCCCTAGATAATAATGTTGTGGTGGCATTATTTACTCTCCTGGTTGACACATTATTTTTGTAACATGCACAGAGGATGAAGATTAACACAGTCACTATTATTCTATGGAAACTTAAAGTTTGAGTACATTTTCTTTTTCTCCTAATTTTCCAATTTTCTTAAATGTTGGTAAAATCCTAATACATCAAATACACATTACAATGAAAAAAATACTAAATGAAACTATTTGTAATAAAAGGTTGTGTGGTAGAGTTTACTATGTGTTCAGTATATTCTATTTCCTTTCCTTTTTTGGGCCAGAGCTAGATCCTGTTTTTCTGCTTTCATTGCTGTCTGGTGGGATACTATGATTATGTTCTGGCCTGAGGAATGTGGGCAGAAAGAGGTAATGTGAACCACTTCTAGGCCTGGCCTCTAAAAAATTCCCCATACAATCACTCCTATTTTCACTCTTTTTTCTTCTGTACCTGGAGGCAAACAAAACAAAACAAAACAAACAAAACCTTCAGGGTCCTAGGTTTTCACAAAACCAGAACATAAAATGAGACTGGGTCCCTGAATCTGCTTGGAGGAGAGCTACTCAAGAAAGCTTGAGTTTTATGCCCTCATTAACCGGATGTTAGTTTTCCTTTAGGACTGGCCTCTGCCGACAGATTGCTCTTATGCACGAAGGCAAGTATAGGATTCAACTTTGTTATGCAGCTTTCCCCAACTAAAAAAAAAAATTCTGCCTTTAACTAGCAGAAGGGATTAGGTAATTCTTTCAGAAAGAATTACCTAGAATTTGCATGCTAGAATATACTTTTGAGTGTATAAACTCTATCCTGGTGGCCTCCAGCCCTTGGAACCCATGGGCCACAGGTAGAGTGAATTACGGCTACATGAAAAACTTGACCTATGGCATGGGCGGGGGAAGGGGAGAAAAAGGAAAGTTGAAAGGGTGGGATGGATGAGGGTGAGGGAACACTAACACTTGGAGGGGACTTATCAATATGTCATGTCCTGTATTGTCTGTTTTCCACAGCAACCCAATGGGACAGGTGTCAGCCTCTCTTTATATAAAGGCAAGAGAACTCAGGCTCTGGGAAGTTTCACTGATCCAAAAATATGGAGTAAATGAATAGTAGAACTGGCACTAAAGTAACAGAGAGAGGGGCATCCCCAAGTATAACAAATGTAGAGAGATCAGAGATACCGGAAGGAAAGGTAAAGAAGAAAAGAGAAGTGGCTGGGAGCCGTGGCTCATGCCTATAATCCCAGCACTTTGGGAGGCTGAGGTGGGTGGATTACTTGAGGTCAGGAGTTTGAGACCAGTCTGGCCAACATGGTAAAAGCCCATCTCTACTAAATACAAAAATTAGCTGAATGTGGTGGCGCATGCCTGTAATCCCAGCTACTCAGGAGGTAGGAGGGTCCCTTAAACTCAGGAGATGTAGGTTGTAGAGTGCTGAGGTCGTGCCACTGCACTGCAGCCTGGATGACAAAGCAAGACTCTGTCTAAAAGAAAAAAAAAAAGAAAAGAAGAAGAAGAAAAGAGAAGAAAGGGGAGTGATGAGGAGAATAACGCTGGGTATGGGCTCAGGGGTTGAGAGGAGCCGGGCACATTCCTCAGCCCCGGGCTCAAAACAAACAAGCCCAATACAAACACATCCCATCCTCCCATCCCACCACATATCGCCATATATCTCTCAAACTTCCTGAGCCCAGTACAAACACATCCCATCCTCCCATCCCACCACATATCGCCATACATCTCTCAAACTTCCTGAGCCCAGTACAAACACCACCTGGAAAAGTCTCCGGTAAGGAGGCAGCCGTTCAAAGTTTTACTGAAAGAATTCCTTTGTTCCCCTGTAACTTTCGGGCTATAAAAAGCAAACACTCGCATTGTTCGGGGCCCTCTTGTATGCTGTGTAATGGAGGGACCAAGTTCGAACTTGTCGTAAAGATCCTTGCCGCTTGGCTTTGACTCTGGACTCTGGTGGTCTTCTTTGGGGGAATAGAGGGTCTGGGCATAACAGGGTCTCAGTGACACCTCGACTCTGGCTACTGACTCCTCTTTTTTCTGAACATATTTGCTCTGTACCAATGCCTGCAACTCAAGGAAATTGCTTGAACTGTTTTTTATTCCCCAGGACACTTTGTCCCTTAAAGACATGTTCAATTAAAGAGCTCTAAAAGGATTGCATTAACTGGAGATATCCAGTCTTCTTTTATTTTTCATCACCAAAATGACTAAGACAGAATCAAGCACCATTAGTGCTGATATTTCAGCTCATGTAAGTCTTCATTAGAGCCCTTTAATGTAATCAATTAAAGAGACATCAGCTTTTCAGTAAAACACTCTGAAAGCAAACTTAATGAAGTCATTTCTACATAATCTGGAAGCAAAAATGTCTTTTGTGATTAAATTTCCTTTTCCGACATATTGACTAATGTCAGGTTATTATGTGTCAGTGAGCTGAACAAGCACATATTTTGCTCTACATTAGTATCTTTGTATTCTCAAAGGATTAAGATGGCAAAAGCTGGGAGGAATGACATTAAATTTAATTTCTGCTCAAGCAGAGGAAGAGTGCAGTACCCTTATTCTTTGCCAACAATTCTGGTTTTTAAAGATACATGCAGTTCCTAGTATTTGCTAGTATTTTATACTAAAGAGGTAGTATTGAGGTGATTAGGCATTCCCACTGCTATTAAAACCTAACACCCTCTCATGGTTTCCTAGTGAATAAAACCTCAACTTCTTGCCTTGACCTACAAGGCTCTGAATAATGCAGCTACCTCCTACCTCCCACCTGTCCAGTCTCAAGCCTCTCTCCTCAACTTACTGGGCTCAACCACAGAGGGCTCCTCTCAGTTTCCTGAACATTGTTCACCTCTTTCCCATCTCGTGGCCTTTGCGCTTACTGTTTTCTCAGATTGGAAGCCATGTCCTAAGGTTCTCTGCATCACTGACTCCTTGTTCTTCAGGTCTCAGCTCAGATGCTGCTTCTTCAGAGAGGTGTTTTCTGGCCACCCTATTGAAGGTAGGGCACCATGATCTCACATCCTTTTCCCCTCTATGACACTGTTCTGTTAATTTTTGTAAAAAATGCTTTCTGGTTCTGTTCATTTTTTTTGTGGTACTATAATGTAAATTTATTTTAATGAATTTGCTTTTGCTCCAAGTTTACAATGAGAAAAGATATAGTTGGTCCCTCAATGTGTAATTAGGACACTTTGAATGGATCGATTGTATCTGTTTGGCATAAGGCAAGCTCCAGTGCCAAGCCCAGAGCCTGGCACATTATAGAAGTTCAATAACTACTCATTGAAGGATTGAATAAATAAAACTGCTGGTACAATAAGATCATGGCTTTTGGTGAGTTTGGAGGATCTTAGAGGAAGAGAGAGGTGCTACAACACTGAAAATGGGAAATTCACATGAAAATTTTCAAAAAGTAAAAGAATTAGATTTCACAAATCATAAATTGGTGAATTTAGTGGAAATTCCTGGTAAGATGCTAAGATAATAGTTTATAACATTTTATGAAAACCAATGCCAATCTTTAGGAATCAATATACATTCTCAAAGAGCACTGCAGGTTAAAAAAACCTATGTTTTTCATAAAATTTATATATTAGACTGCACTAGAAAGATTAGGAAGATGTTGAATCTGGGGTTTAGGATGACACTCTATCTAAAGTAATGCATCACCTCAGTTCTTAGGAAGCACATGAGGCCTGACTGATGTGACAATTTGGTGATAATATCTTACTAACTCTTGTGCTGTTCAATGATTTGCAGCATCTGGATAAAAAGATGTTTGCATACTTGCAGATCAAATGAATCTGAGAATAACAAATAAGTTTATTTTTAAAATATCAACATTTAAATTGATCTTATCCGATTGAAATGACTTGCTGAATCAAACCAAATTAAGTTTAATAAAAGTCAATATAAGTGCCTGAAATCAAGTCTAAACATTCATTGAGCAGACACAAATGGGGAATTTTTACTTAACAGTTACCTTTGTGTGTGTTGGGGGGAATGATAACCTTATGGCTCCAGGTTAGAACTATTTGATGAGAATGAACAAGGTAATGTGATTGCCAGAAAAGCTAATTTGATTCCTATTTACAAAGCACTCAGAGAATTCATGATGTCATAGGTGTATTTAGGATTCAATGTCTAATAATGGAAGTAATACTAAATTTCTTAGGGTGTAGAAAGACCAATTCTGCCGAGTAGAACCAACATCTTCCACACAATAAATGTTCAATAATTATATATGTATATATTTTTCTTTTTATTAAAAAATATTTTTTTTGAGACAGAGTCTCCCTCTGTTGGAGTGCAGTGGCATGATCTCAGCTCATTGCAAGCTCTGTGATATGGCTTGGCTGTGTCCCCACCCAAATCTCATCTTAGATTGTAGCTCCCATAATTCCCACATGTTTTGGGAGGGACCTGGTAGGAGGTTATAGAATCATGGGAGTGGGTCTTTTGTGTGCTGATCTTGTGATAGTGAATAAGTCTCATGAGATCTGATGACTTTGTAAGGGGTAGTTCCCCTACACAAGCTCTCTTCCCTGCCACCATGTAAGACATGACTTTGCTCCTTTGCCTTCTGTCATGATTATGATGTCTCCCCAGCCATATGGAACTGTGAGTCCATTAAACCTGGTATTCTTTATAAATTACCCACTCTCAGGTATGTCTTTGTTAGTAGAGTGAGAACAGACTAAAACAGTAAATTGGTACCAGGTAATGGGGCACTGCTGTAAAGATACCCAAAAATGTGGAAGTTACTTTGGAACTGGGTAACAGGCAGAGGTTGGAACAGTTTGGAAGACTCAGAAGAAGAAAGGAAGATGTGGGAAAGTTTGGAACTTCCTAGAGATTTGTTGAATGTCTTTGACCAAAATGCTGATAGTGCTATGGATGATAAAATCCAGGCTGAAGCGGTCTCAGATGGAGATGAGGAACTTGTTGGGAACTGGAATAAAGGTCATTCTTTACTCCAGTAAAGAGACTGGTGGCATTTTGCCCCTGCCCTAGAGATCTGTGGAACATTGAACTTGAAAGAGATGATTTAGCGAATCTAGAGGAAGAAATTTCTAAGCAATGAAGCATTCAAGAGGAAGCAGAACATAAAAGTTTGGAAAATTTGCTTCCCAATGATGTGATAGAAAAGAAAACTCCATTTTCTGGGAAGAAATTGAAGCTGTCTGCAGAAATTTGCATAAGTACCAAGGAGCTGAAATGTTAATCACCAAGACAATGAGGAAGATGCCTCCAGGGCATGTCAGAGATCTTCATAGCAGCCCCTGCCATCACAGGCCCAGAGGCCTAGGAGGAACAAACGGTTTCCTGGGCTGGGCCCCAGGCCCCCCTGCTGTGTGCAGCCAAGGGACTTGGCACCTTGCCTACCAGCAGCTCCAGCCTTGGCTAAAAGGGGACAGGGTACAGCTCAGGCTGTGGCTTCAGAGGGTGCAAGTCCCAAGCCTTGGCAGCTTCCACATGGTATTGAGCCTGTGGGTGCATAGAAGTCAAGAACTGAAGTTTGGGAACCTCCATCTAGCTTTCAGAGATCCTCTGAAACACCTGGATGTCCAGGTATGGAAACACCTGGATGTCCAGGCAGAAGGGTGCTGCAGGGGCAGAGCCCACATGGAGACTCTCTGCTAGGGCAGAGGAGAAGAAAAATGTGGGGTTGCAGCCCCCACACAGGGTCCCCACTGAGGCACTGCCTAGTGGATCTGCGAGAAGAGGGCCACCATCCTCCAGACCCCAGAATGGCAGACCCACTGACAGATTGCACGGTGCATCTGGAAAAGCCACAGACACTCATTGCCAGCCTATGAAAGCAGCCAGGATGGAGGTTGTACCCTGCAAAGCCACAGAAGTGGAGCTGCCCAAGGCTGTGGGAGCCCACTTCTTGCATCAATATGACCGGGATGTGAGACATGGTTAGTCAAAGGAGATCATTTTGGAAATTTAAGGTTTAATGACTGCCCCATTGGATTCTAGACTTGCAGAGGGCCTATAGCCCTTTGGTTTTTGCCAATTTCTCCAATTTGGAACAGGAGTATTTACCCAATGCCTGTACTCCCATTGTATCTAGAAAGTAACTAACTTGCTTTTGATTTTTACAGGTTCATAGGTGGAAGGGACTTGAGTTGTCTCATATGAGACTTTGGAGTTGGGATTTTGTGTTAATGCTGGAATGAGTTAAGACTTTGGGGGACTGTTGGGAAGGCATGACTGTGTTTTGAAATGTGAGGACATGAGATTTTGGAGGTGCCAGGGCAGAATGATACGATTTGGCTGTGTCGCCCACCCAAGTCTCATCTTGAATTGTAGCTCTCATAATTCCCATGTGTTATAGGAAGGACCCAGTGGGAGGTTATTGAATCATGGGGGCAGGTCTTTCATGTGCTGTGCTCCTGATAGTGAATAAGTCTCATGATATCTGATGGTTTCATAAGGGGGAGTTCTCCTGGACATGCTCTCTTCCCGGCTGCTATGTAAGACGTGACTTTGCTCTTCCTTTGCCTTCTGTCATAATTGTGAGGCCTCCTCAGTCATGTGGAACCTTGAGTGAGTCTGTTAAACCTCTTATTTTTTATAAATTACCCAGTCTCAGGTATGTCTTTATTAGCAGTGTAAAAACAGCCTAATATACTCCACCTCCTGAATTCAAGTGATTCTCATGTCTCAGCCTCCCAAGTAGCTGTGATTCTCCCAAGAATCAAGTGATTCTCATGCCTCAGCCTCCCAAGTAGAATTGCAGGTATGCACCACCACACCCAGCTGATTTTTTTTTTTTTTTTTTTTTTTTGTATTTTTAGTAGAGATGGGGTTTTGTCATGTTAGCCAGGCTAATCTTAAACTCCTGAACTCAAGTGATTCAGCCACCTCGGCCTCCCAAAGAGCTGGGATTACAGGCATGAACTACCACACCCAGTCAATAATTACATATTGAGTGCACTTTTAGTAGGATGTAATTGAACTTAGGTCTTAAAAAATGTGAAATATATCTAGCATTCAAGATGATATAAGCATTATACATGAAGAGCTCCCAAATCATATAAGCATGAAAAAGCAAGGGCAATGTTTGGACAAGAGCAAGAAAGAAACACATTGTGTGTAATAGGCAAGGCTGATAATCTATGTTGAGTCAGATAATGGATGAGTTTATATATCAAGATGAGAAATTTGGATCTGAATCTTTCTTCTATTTCAAGATTTTAAGCAGGGTGATAAAACAAGGCTCACATTTCTTACTTTAGAAATAAAATACTGAAAAGCAGAGTTTTGGGGGATGGGGGAGGGTCTAAGTTTCATGAAGAGACTAATAAAGAGTGCCATAATAAATGTAGTGGTCGTGGGATTGCAGATGCAAAGAGATGATTAACTTATTTTGACACAGGCAAAACATGAAAGAGAAGAAAAATAATATATACTAGTCTGTAGTTTAAATCATAGTTATGATTAGATTATAGGAACATCTAATATGTGTCATGCCTGATGTCATTCACTTCGGTAGGGAGGGCACCATGTTTGAGAGGCTGAATAAGACACCTGAAGCCAGTGAATGAGACACAGAGTTTATTGAGGGGACTTACATATGGGGCAGTCCAGTGATAGTGGGCTGGAGAAGAGGACTGCAACCAGTTGTAAAAAGCATGCAGTTTATATGACATTTTCACTTATCACCCTTCTGCTAGCAACCTCCACTTGGCAACCTTCATTTAACCCAAAACAAAGGGCCTCAATCTCCTGCATGGACTGCCTTCCACAGGATGGACTAGGGGCTCAGATGTTCCTCATACATAAGAGACTAATCTCTGCATTGGCCACTCCTGGATTCTTTAGCACAGGTCTCCAAACACACATTCTTCTTAAGCCTTAGGGTCATTCTTAGGGTACGCTTAAGTTAAGTTTTTGCTATGAAATGTAGCTGCCGTACAATATTGAGAGGTGACAGCGTGCTAGCAGCCCTCTCTTGCTCTTGGCACCACTCTGGCCGTGCTCCAGCCCTTCAGTCTGCTGTTGGGCTATGAGGGCCCCTCTCTGGGGCTGGCCAAGGTCAGAGCCGGCTCTCTCTGCTTGCAGGGAAGTGTGAAGAGAGAGGCGCAGGTGGGAGGCGGGGCTGCATGGCACTCACCGGCCGGTGACTGTTCCAGGTGAGCGGGGGGCTTGGCAAGCCCCACACTTGGCGCAGCCGGCTGGAGACTGCTGGGCTTGATTGGAGGCTGAATCCCGTGCGGGGACCGCCATTCCCTCTTCACGGGATCACTAGCCGCGATAGCAGGTCTCCGTCTCTCTCTCGCTTCCCCTCTTTTCCTCTTGATTGTCTGGGACGAGCTCCCTCTGGGCTGCCAGACTGCCTGGGCTAGGTGCTGCAAAGTCCCGCCAGGCCTGCCAGTGACAGGTGAAATCAGCTGGGCTTCTGGGATGGGTGGGGACTTGGAGAACTTTTCCGTCTAGCCAAAGGATTGTAAATGCACCAATCAGCACTCTGTGTATAGCTAATCTGGTGGGGACTTGGACAACTTTTCTGTCTTAGCTAAAGGACTGTAAATGCACCTATCAGCACTCTGTCAAAACGGACCAATAAGCTCTCTGTAAAATGGACCAAACAACTCTCTGTAAAATGGACCAATCAACTCTCTGTAAAATAGACTAATCAGCAGGATGTGAGCGGGGCCAGATAAGGGAATAAAAGCGGTCCACCTGAGTTAGCAGCTACAATCTGCTGGGTCCCCTTCCACACTATGGAAGCTTTGTTCTTTTGGTCTTTGGAATAAATCTTGCTGCTGCTCACTCTTTGGATCTCTGCTACCTTTATGAGCTTAACACTCACCACGAAGGTCTGCAGCTTCACTCTTGAAGCCAGCGAGACCACAAACCCACTGGGAGGGATGCACAACTGCAGATAGGAGGAACGAACTACTCCGGACGCGCCACCTTTATGAACTGTAACACTCACCGCGAAGGTCTACAGCTTCACTCCTGAAGCCAGTGAGCCCACGAACCCACCGGGAGGAACGAACAACTCCAGACATGTCGCCTTTAAGAACTGTAACACTCACCCTCGAAGGTCTGCAGCTTCACTCCTGAAGTCAGTGAGACCATGAACCCACCAGCAGGTGGAAACTCCGGACACCTCCAAACATCAGAAGGAACAAACTCCAGACACACCATCTTTAAGAACAGTAACACTCACCGCGAGGGTCTACGGCTTCATTCTTGAAGTCAGCGAGATCGAGAACCCACCAATTCCGGACACGATATGATTTCCATTTGTCCAACGAGGCATAGGAATTCAAATGCTCATCCAAGGGAAAAGGCAGTCATATTAGCAATGTAAACTTTTCTTCTTAAAATTTGGCTTGTAAGTAGATAGACACTCTGAGACTAGACTATATTTTGACTTTGATAAATGGAAATGGAAAAAAATGTATGAATTTTTAAGTTGTTGTGCTTTCATCTCTAAGAGTAGAATCTGGAATATGTCACTAAAACAAGCCTCCCTGCTTCCTTTTAAATAAAGTTGCAGAACTACGAAAAATTGCAAAAGCAATACAGAAAGTTACCACAAAATTTAACACCCTCCCCCCTTTTTTTTGTGATGAATGCAAAAAAAAAGTGATGAACCAACTAGCAGTTGGTTCAAGACAAATTCATTCATTGTTTTTGGGAAAGTTTGATCTTGGGATGGAATCCCATTGCAGATGACTCAGGTCAGATGTTAAATGTTCTGTCAAATAATGTAAAGAATACAGTGTTATTTTAAATAATCTTTGTGGAGATTACAGTATTCTCATGCTAAGGGGATTTTACTCCCTGGCTAGGCTGTGGTGGAGGATGTTTTGGTGACCTGACCCAGAGGCAATGAACAAGTCAAAAGTGGGCAGATGTCCTTGGGAGCAACAAGATAGAGGCAGGGGAACAAGAAGAGAGAGTCTGGTGGAGACCAGCCTCTGAAGGTGGGTTCAGAGTGTCTCTGGACCCATTGGTACCTGAGACCTACTTTAAGCTTTCCTTTTCTGGAGTATATTTACCACAAATCTTTAGTAACATTTGTTAGTTACAAAGGTTTGTTCCAACTTTGCTTGCTGAATCAAAAGAGAGGCCGAGTACCTGTTTTGGGAAGAGGCAGTGTGGAGTGAGCGGCAGGGGTGAGAAGTAATTGGAGTCGGGGCATTGGTGGAGAAGCCCAGAGCAGCTGTCTGCAGTGGGCAGTGGCATCTCCTGGGTGCACTTGCAGAACATTTAAATCCTCTGCAGCGTTGCTCAGAAATTTTTAGGGGATGGGCTGGTCTCCTATAGTCATGTAGCTTAAGACTTTTATTTGTGTATGAAATAGGTGGGTAATCCTCCAAAATCTGAAGAATTCAGGAGCATTCAAAATGCATGTGGTTTCCGAGTTTACTACAATAAATATATAATACAGTGAGGAAAATGTATTGAAAACAGTAGTCATCTTGTACTTCAATGTACATTTTTATTCATAGTTGAAAAGAATCGTCTATTACTGCTAACTTACTGTAAATTTACTTAGAATCAAAGGGTCCAGAGAGACATAAAAAATGTATGTAGTTTCTATTAAATAACACTTTCTGGTCACTTTCAAATATGATTATAATATACAGGTATTATATGCACAAAAATGTAAAAAGTAATTGTGAAAGCAAGTCTTGTTATCAGTTTGTATAAGAAAAAAGACATTTATTTTTTCACAAGCTACCAACATCATATAGGATAGCTCCTGATAGGCTTTGACTTTTTCAATGAATTCATCTTGTAGCTCAAACATCTGTAGAAAAGAAGTTAATATACAGTGAAGTCACTACACAGTGTTATGGGACAGTAGAAATTCATATCAGTACAAAATACCATTGAAGATTTTTACATTGAATTCCAGTGTCAAGATCGAGAGACATCTTTGTTGGCAAGCAATCTAAGAATTCTTTGAAGATTGAGAGTTGTTTTTTTTTAAATGATTTCTGCTGGTAAAAATGTTAAAGATTAAAAATATGTAGTAGAAGTAGAAGGTACAATGTTCTTGTCTTTCTGTCCCTCTTACCAGCAACCTGTGCCTTTGAAATAGAATGAAATGCTCTAGGTACTTCCAGTATTTTCCATAAGATGGCAGAGTTGGCATTGTGAATGTGAGAGCAAACCACTTTAGTTCTGTCAGTCACAGCAACAAAAAGAGGCTTAGAGTCATTCTCACCATTTAAACATTGCTCTCGTGCTTTCAATAATCATCATCAACATAATAATAAAGCAATAATATCTAGTTTTTAAAAACAATAATGAAAAACCCAGATATATGTCAATCTGCAATTACATCATGGTTACGCAGGCACTCCCTTTGAGCATTGCTTTTGGTCTTTTACTGAGTTCCTTTAGTTGCCTGTTCTGTTAAGTTTTATTTAAACACTAACCAGTCAAACTGGGTCCAATGTCACCTCTCTCAGATCACCACACATGTAACAAGAAAATGTCTGTTGGCATCACTGAAGCAAGCAGTGTTCACAGTCGTTTTTGATTGTTAGGAGCTGTAGATGTGCTCTTTTTAATGCAAATTCAGAGATCTGTCAGATGTGCTTTGGTTTGTTTAAAATGGGTGACCGCAGTTCTGAAATGTTAGTCAAGTCCTGAACAAGAGGGGGCTTATTTTGTCCATTTGTTCCTTCATCCAGAGCCTGAACTACTCAGATGAATGGGGCGGTCTAGGAGGACTTCTGGGACATAGCACCAAAGGTATTGGTTGCAGAGGGCAAACTCAAGGAAAGCAAATCATTGACCATGTGAAATCCACACTAGGATTTATCTCCTAAATGCCGTAAATTAAACACGTGAATTTGATTTGTTTTTATCACTCTCCAAGCTTTTTGCACAAGACAGATGCTCACTAAGTGTTTGTTGAATGCTTAGGGAGACAGAAGAGGGTTGCAAATGGGCTTTCCGTCATCCTGGGATTGCTGGGGCTCTGAATCTGGAAAAGCACTGGCACCTCCTATCAGAGCCTGGCTTGTGCAGAGCACTACTGGGGAGTTTCTCAGGGCCTTGAGGGTTATATACACCTCTTCACCACTGGACTAGGAGCTCCCTGTGGGTAGAATCTGCTTTTTTTTTTTTTTTTTTTTCTGCTTTATATTTCTAGTGCCTGCACAGTGACTCACATACAGTAGGTACTCAGCAGGGGTGTTTTCAAAGAAGGAAGCAGCGATCATAATTTGTCCCCCAGTGGATATTGGCAAGTAGTGTGGCTCGAAGGAGGTCATCTAATGCTGTCTCACCTAGGGAGCTAGTTTGCCAAATGCTGGTATGATGGCAACCTGCAGTGAAACTTCCAAGTCAGTAGTATCTTGTGGGTATTGTCAGTTTTACACACCAGAGAGAAAATCAGACTTGTCCATGAATGAAGAAGAAACACGTCCCAGTTTGATATAAGCTCTACTATCAACAGAGAGGAGATGAGATTTCCTTTTACAGAGTGCTGACAGACCAAGAATGTGATGGGAAGCAAGTTTGTTTTGAATGTGGGCAAGATCTTGTGGAGGATGACAACTTCCCACAGAGAAAACATGCCACACCCATGCTTGCTATAAATGCTTCTCTTTTGTGTGAAATGTTCCTGGGATTTTGGTAACTTTGGAACCAGAAAAAAACCAGGGCATTCTTCTAGAAGAGACAGTTTGGCAACAGCTAGGTAAAGGAAAATTTATCAAAGGGGAAAATTTTAGAGAACTCATGTCAGTGCCCACAATCTTGAAAATCTATTCTTTTTTTTTTTTTTTTTCCCCAGAGATAGCATCTCACTATACCATGGCTTTTATTCAGAACATGCACGGAGCATGTCTGCAGAATTACTGACACTTTGCCCTTTCAGCCATTTTGGAAGGAGAGGAATTTGGAAGACTCTTTCTAAAATATAGTTTATACCAACCTAATTATTAACAAGGCCATGATGACTGCGGGGCCACCACATATCGTTGTGAGGTTATGGAAGAAACAGAAATGCCACATTGAAAGGGCTCTCCATTCAAATTATAGACACTGAAGATATATATGGTTATCAGAAAAAGTTTTCCAGTAGATGAAAATAAGATATCTTATTTAAATAAAAGTCAATAATTAATAATTTCAGGATAGATGAAGGGAAAGTATCTGGAGGAAATGGTACCTGTTCTTAATTCATACAAATGAATTTTTAAATTGATAATCTGAAATCATCATAACATAAATGAAATGCTGTTTTGTAAAGCAATACAGTACTGCCTGCAGACTCTCACCTTAACTATTCCCATAAAACTGTAGTTTACATTTTTATATGAGTTTTCGATCTCTGTTCCTTTAGGTAGAGATAGTGTGTTTAATTATTGCCACTCTTTCTGCTTATTTACATAATATCTACTATACCTTTCTCATTTTCTGTTTCTAATCTGTAATGTGCTTGAAGATTATTTCATTTAGATAATTCGAACTGTGTATCATTAAGAGTAGATAGGATTTAAACAAAGGGTTAAAGAGCTTTTCTATAAATAAAACTCAGGAGTTTGAGAGTATGGATTTTATAAAATCTATTGGGATAGAGATCTATTTGTTTTTTGGTTCTTAGTTCTGTTGTGGATACATGAGGTTGCCACACAGCAGAGTTTTTGTCACATTTAGGAAGTCTCAGAAAAATTTGAAAGTTAAGCTCACCCGAGAAGACCATTTTTGTCTTTTTTTTCTACCTCCAATGGCAGAAATTCCTTAGTGTTTTCAGATCAGAAGTTCTCAGTGTGAGTTATCACCCCTAAGTTCCTACCACAGGATGAGAAAGAGCTTTGTTAGTCTGTGTCAGGCATTTTGCTTTAGGAACTGATGTGGATATTAACTCCTTTCAGTATGGATTTCCCCCTAAGGAGGTAGAAGTATTTCAAAGTGTTAACACCCAAATTTTCTTTGAGTTTTACAGGATTAAAATAGAATATCTATGTCTTTAAAAGAAAATGAGACATATTCTTACTACAGTTATCATGGGTGCTATTAATACTCTGGCCTTCTAGTAGCATCTGTCATCTAGCATTGTAGATTTGCAGGGGCCCTTTAATGAAAACTCTCCATTTTCTTAAAGGTTGTAATTATTATGTAGCACTATACTTATAGATGTGGAAATAAGAGGGTTAGGCAGAATAGAATTAAGGAATGTTGTAGATGGCCATGAGCACTGAACAAATGAGGAAAGAATAAAACAGGACCAGGAATTATCTTCTCAACCCTACCCTGAAACTGCTGCCCAAACTTCCTTTTTGACAAAGATTAACAGGGCCAATGCAATTTAAGCTCTGAGACTTCAGACTAAAGACTTTGTGGGCCTAGGAACACAAAGAGAACTCTACAGAGGGCCAAGTGATTTTGTCTTCTGTGTAAACCTTAGATAATTTGAGTTCCATAATCAATGGCTTTTCTCTTTGTTATTAAAAATTCTAACACCAACTGATTTTTAAAATCCATAACATTAAACAAGTGGTTTAAAATAATAAATGGAATTAATGAGCTTCGCTTGTGCCATAGAAACAAATTAAGCTAAGCATGCCACACAAATTGTCCAACATTCTGTTCTCCACTGTTATTTCACTTGGTACTCCAGACATTATATTTTGCCTAAGAATATCATGTACAGGGAATTTTTTTTTCTGGTTTAGATACATGTCAAAAATAAAAAGCTATAACATAACATAAATATTAAAAGGTATTAGTAGAAGAAATTGGTTAAATATTATGGTTTGTAATAACAAAACCCCTGGACAATGCAAAGAAAAGGCTGTGCAACACAACGCAAGTTTCGATGAAGGAACCAGAAAGCTAATCAACATTTACATATGTCATATTCTTATTTGCATTGTTATTATCTGAACTCATTAGAAATAATTGCAATGATTATGCTTGGTTTCATATCGGATGGATGGTCCTAGTATATTATCTTATAAAACTACATTGCATGACTGCTATTTGAGGTTAGAAGTAGATTTGAGAAACCAGAAGGAGAAGAGAGCAATCCCCTTTAAAAAGAGTTGTCAAAGAAATGAAACTATGTGAGGCAGTTAAAAAGTGACTTTAAGCACTGATTTGCAAAATCACTTCCTTAGGAACAAAATTTTTAGAAGACACTGACACCCAGCAGTTAAAAGTAAGCTATTTTCATGTTTGATGAAAAATAATCAGGAGGCTTGTCTAGGGCATGTGGGATTACATTTAAACCAAGAGGAAAGAAAGAAGGTGGCAGCCAGGACTGAGCTCTTCTGTCTTTTGGGAAGCAAAGAACAGTGATCTGAGGTCTAGGATTTCTTATTCGTCCTGAGAAGACAAAAGCAAAGACGAATAAAAAGCAAAGACAAGACAAAAGCAAGACAAAGATCCACTGGAAGGTGGCTTTCTGATGCTCACACCCAAGCAGAGGGAAGGCGAAGAGCGGGTAAGCCAATAGCAGGTGTCTTTCTGCAGCTGCCCTGCAACCTTGATTAGCAGGGTCAGAACAAGCACAGGCAAAAAAGGCATTGAATTGTAGTCAACAACAAAGCCCCAGTCTAGTCAGGACTTGTTACAGCTGATGGCCACCAAGTGTAGACGAAAGAAGACTAGACTGAGAGCTTGCATAGCAGCCCCGATGGGATGGGACATGAAGCAAAACCACTGTAACTACCAGCCTTAATCTCCTCATCTGAAAACGGGGCAAATGGAATCACTGAGGTCCTTTTCGATGCTAACATTGTGTTGTATAGAGAAAATGACTTATTGTATTAGAGATATTATTTCTTTTAGCTTTCATTCCCTAAAATAATAATTTACCATTTATTGTTTAAAGAAATGGGCCATATGGCACATTTTACAAATGTGATTATTTAGAAAAGGGTACACTTGACTGTTAAAGTTTGATTGTGGATGTGTATGGACATGAATAAGTCACCCAATCTTGTTTAAATTATCAGTGACAACTGCCAGATTTGCAAACACTAGGTATTAGGAGAATATAACACTTTTCAGTGACTTCATGGGATATTGCTTAATCAGCAGAACCTGGAAGATGTCTCTGTTTCTGTTTCACTGTCTCTGTCTCCTTGTCTCTGTTTCTGTTTCTCTCTCTCTCTCTCTCTCACACACACACACACACACACACCCCTCCAACCTAGGAAGAATATGCAATACAATATAATTACAGATTCCCAGGCAAGATGGCCGAATAGGAACAGCTCCGGTCTGCAGCTCCCAGCAAGACCAACGCAGAAAGTGGGAGATTTCTGCATTTCCAACTGAGATACTCAGTTCATCTCACTGGGACTGGTTAGACAGTGGGTGCAGCCCATGGAGGGCAAGCAGAAGCAAGGTAGAGCATTGTCTCACCTGGGAAGTGCAAGGGGTTGGGGAACTCCCTCCCCTAGCCAAGGGAAGCCATGAGGGACCATGCCATGAGGGGTGGTGCACTCCAGCCCAGATACTACGCTTTTCCCATGGTCTTCACGATCCACAGGCCAGGAGATCCCCTTGGGTGCCTACACCACAAGGGCCTGGATTTCAAGCACAAAACTGAGTGGCCATTTGGGCAGACACTGAGCTAGTTGCAGGAGTTTTTTTCATACCACAGTGGTGCCTGGGAATGTCAGCAAGACAGAACCATTCACTCCCCTGGAAAGGGGGCTAAAGCTAGGGAGCCAAGTGGTCTTGCTTGGCAGATCCCACCCCCGTGGAGCCCAGCAAGCTAAGATCCACTGGCTTGAAATTCTCACTGCCAGCATAGCAGTCTGAAGTGGAATTGGGACACTCAAGCTTGGTGGGGGGAGGGGCATCTGCCATTAATGAGGCTTGAGTAGGCAGTTTTCTCCGCACAGTGTAAACAAAGCTGCGGGGAAGTTCAGTCTGGGTGGAGCCCACTGCAGGACTGCAAAGCCACTGAAGCCAGACTGCCTCTCTAGATTCCTCCTCCCTGGGCAGGGCATCTCTGAAAGAAAGCCAGCAGCCCTGGTCAGGGGCTTATAGATAAAACTCCCATCTCCTGGGGACAGTACCTGGGGGAAGGGGCAGTTGTGGGCACAGCTTCAGCAGAGTTAAACATTCCTGCCTGCCAGCTCTGAAGACAGCAGCAGATCTCCTGCTAAGGGAGAGACTGACTCCACAAGTGGGTCCCTGACCCCCATGCCTCCTGATGGAGAGACACCTCCCAGCAGGGGTCGACAAACACTTCATACAGGAGAGCTCTGGCTAGCATCTGGCAGGTGCCCCTCTGGGATGAAGCTTCCAGAAGTAGCACGAGGCAGCAATCTTTGCTGTTCTGGAGCCTCTGCTGGTGATAACCATGCAAACAGGGTCTGGAGTGAACTCCCAGAAAACTCCAGCAGACGTGCAGAAGAGGGGCCTGACTGTTAGAAGTAAAACTAACAAACGGAAAGCAATAGCATCGACATCAACAAAGAGGATGATCATGCAAACACTCCATCCAAAGGTCACCAACAGCAAAGACCAAAGGTAGATAAATCCACAAAAATGAGGAAAAACCAGTTCAATAAGGCTGAAAATTCCCAAAACCAGAATGGCTCTTCTCCTTCAAAGGATCACAACTCATCACCAGCAAGGGAACAATACCGAATGGAGAATGGGTTTGACGAATTGAGAGAAGTAGGCTTCAGAAGATGGGTAATAACAAACTCCTCAAAGCTAATGGAGCATACTGTAACCTAATGCAAAGAAGCTAAGAACCTTGATAAAAGGTTAGAGGAATTGCTAACTAGAATAACCAGTTTTGAGAAGAACACAAATGACCTGATGGAGCCAAAAAACACAGCACAAGAACTTCATCAATAGCCAAACTGATCAAGCAGAAGACAGGATATCAGGGAATGAAGATCAACTTAATGAAATAAAGCATGAAGACAAGATTAGAAGAAAAAAACAGAAAAGGAATGAACAAAACCTCCAAGAATAATGGTACTATATGAAAAGACCAAATCTACTTTTGATAGGTGTACCTGAAAGTGATGGGGAGAATGGAATCAAGTTGGAAAACATTCTTCAGGATATTATTCAGGAGAACTTTCCCAGTCTAGCAAGGCAGGCCAACATTCAAATTCAGGAAATACAGAGACCACCACAAAGATACTCCTTGAGAAGAGCAACCCCAAGACACATAATTGTCAGATTCACCAAGGTTGAAATGAAGGAATAAATGTTAAGGGCAGCCGGAGAGACAGGTCAGGTTACCCACAGAGGGAAGCCCATCAGACTAACAGCAGATCTCTCAACAGAAACCCTATAAGCCAGAAGAGAGTGGGGCCAATATTCAACATTCTTAAAGATACAAATTTTCATATGCAGCAGAATTTCATATGCAGCAGAATTTCATATGCAGCCAAACTAAGCTTCATAAGTGAAGGAGAAATAAAATCCTTTACAGACAACCAAATGCTGAGGAATTTTGTCACCACTAAGCATGCCTTTACAAGAGCTTCTGAAAGAAGCACTGAATATGGAAAGGAACAACTGGTATCAGCTGCTGCAAAAACAACCCAAAATGTAAAGACCATCAACACTATGAAGAAGCTGCATCAATTAATAGGCAAAATAACCAGCTAGCATCATAATGACAGAATCAAAATCACACATAACAATATTAACCTTAAATGTAAATGGTTAATGGTAAATGGGCTAAATGCCCCAATAAAAAGGCAAACACTGGCAATTGGATAGAGTCAAGACCCATCAGTGTGCTGTATTCAAGAGATCCATCTTGTGTGCAAAGACACACATAGGCTCAAAATAAAGGGATGGAGGGATATTTACCAAACTAATGGAAAGCAACAACAACAACAACAACAACAACAACAACAAAAAACAAGGGTTGCAATCCTAGTCTCTGATAAAACAGACTTTAAACCAACAAAGATCAAAACAGACAAAGAAGGCCATTACATAATAGTAAAGGAATCATGCAACAGGAAGAGCTAACTATCTTAAATATGTATGCACCCAATACAGGAGCACCCAGATTCATAAAGCAAGTTCTTAGAGACCTACAAAGAGACTTAGACTCCCACACAATTAATAGTGGGAGACTTTAACACTCCACTGTATATATTAGACAGATCACCGAGATAGAAAATTAACAAGGATATTCAGGACTTGAACTCACCTCTTGACCTGGAAGACCTAATAGATATCTACAGAACTCTCCACCCCAAATCAACAGAATGTATAGTCTCCTCAGCACCACATAGCACTTTTTCTAAAATCAACGATATAACTAGAAGTAAAACACTCATCAGCAAATACAAAAGAATGAAAACCATAACAAACAGTCTCTCAGACCACAGTGAAATCAAATTAGAACTCGGGATTAAGAAACTCACTCCAAACCACACAACTACTTGGAAACTGAACAACCTGCTTCTGAATGACTCATGGGAAGATAATGAGATTACGGCAGAAATAAATAAGTTATTTGAAACCAACAAGAACAAAGACGCAATGTACCGTACTCTCTGGGACACAACTAAAGCACTGCTTAGAGGGACATTTATAATATTAAATGCCCACAGGAGAAAGTAGGAAACATCTAAAACCAACATGATAAGGTCACAATTAAAAGAATTAGAGAAACAAGAGCAAACTATTTCAAAAGCTAGCAGAAGACAAGAAATAACTAAGATCGGAACAGAACTGAAGGAGATATGAAAAACCCTTCAAAAAAAATCAATGAATCCAGGAGACGGTTTTTTGAAAAGATTAACAAAATAGATAGATGGCTAGCCAGGCAAATAAAGAAGAAAATAGAAAAGAATCAAATAGATACAATAAAAAGTGATAAAGGGGAGATCACCACTAATCCCATAGAAATGCAAACTACCATCAGAGAATACTACAAACCCCTCCACCCAAATAAACTAAAAAATCTAGAAGAAATGGATAAATTCCTAGACACATTCACCCTACCAAGACTAAACCAGGAAGAAGTTGAATCCCTGAATAGACCAACAACAAGTTCTGAAATTGAGGTAGTAATTAATACCCTACCAACCAAAAAAAGCCCAGGACCAGAGGGACTCACAGTCAAACTCTACCAGAGGTACAAAGAGGAGCTGGTATCATTCCTTCTGAAACTATTCCAAACAGTAGAAAAAGAGGGACTCCTCCCTAACTCATAATTTGAGGCCAGCATCATTCTGAAAACAAACCCTGCCAGAGACACAACAAAAACATGAAAATTTCAGGCCAATATCTCTGATGAACATCTATGTGAAAATCTCCAATAAAACACTGGCAAACTGAATCGAGCAGTACATTAAAAAGCTTACCTACCGTGATCAAGTCAGCTTCATCCCTGAGATGCAAGGCTGGTTCAACATATGCAAATCAATGAATGTAATCCATCACATAAACAGAACCAATGACAAAAACCAAATGATTATCTCAACAGATACAGAAAAGGCCTTCAACAAAATTCAACACTCCTTCATGCTAAAAACACTCAATAAACTAGGTATTGATGGAACATATCTCAAAATAATAAGAGCTGTTTATGACAAACCTACAGCAAATATCACACTGAATGGACAAAAGCTGGAAGCATTCCCTTTGCAAACTTGCACAAGACAAGGATGGCTTCTCTCACCACTCCTATTCAACATAGTATTGGAAGTTCTGGTCAGGGCAAACAGGCAAGAGAAAGAAATAAAGCATATTCAAACAGGAAGAGAGGAAGTCAAATTGTCTCTGTTTGCAGATGATATGGTTGTATATTTAGAAAACCCCATCGTCTCAGTCCCAAAACTCCTTAAGCTGATAAGCAATTTCAGGAAACTTGCAGGATACAAAATCAATGTGCCAAAATCACAAGCATTCCTATGTACCAATAATAGACAAACAGAGAGCCAAATTGTGAGTGAACTCCCATTCACAATTGCTACAAAGAGAATAAAATACCTAGGAATACAACTTACAAGGGATGTGAAGGACCTCTTCAAGAACTACAAACCACTGCTCAAGGAAATAAGAGAGGACACAAACAAATGGAAAAACATTCCATGCTCATGGATAGGAAGAATCAATATCCTAAAAATGGCCATACTGCCCAAAGTAATTTATAGATTCAATGCTATTTCCATCAAGCTAACATTGACTTTCTTCACAGAATTAGAAAAAACTACTTTAAATTTCACATGAAACCAAAAAAGGGCCCGTATAGCCAAAACAATCCTAAGCAAAAAGAACAAAGCTGGAGGCATCATGCTACCTGACTTCAAAGTATACTACAAGGCTACAGTAACCAAAACAGCATGGTACTTGTGCCAAAACATATATATAGACCAATGGAACAGAACAGAGCCCTCAGAAATAACGCTACACATCTACAACCATCTGATCTTTGACAAACCTGACAAAAGCAAGCAATGGGGAAAGGGTTTCCTATTTAATAAATGGTGCTGGGAAAACACCAGCCATATGCAGAAAACTGAAACTGGACCCCTTCCTTACATCTTATACAAAAATTAATTCAAGATGGTTTAAAGACTTAAATGTAAAACTCAAAACCATAAAAACCCTAGAAGAAAACCCAGGCAATACCATTCAGGACATGGGCATGGACAAATACTTCATGACTAAAATACTAAAAGCAATGTCAACAAAATCCAGAATCGACAAATGGGATCTAATTAAACTAAAGGGCTTCTGTATAGCAAAAGAAACTATTATCAGAGTGAACAGGCAGAATGGGAGAAAATTTTTGCAACCTATCCATTTGACAAAGGGCTAATATCCAGAATCTACAAGGAACTTAAATTTACAAGAATAAAAAACATCAAAAAACGGTTTAACGATATGAATAGACACTTCTTAAAAGAAGACATTTATGTGGCAAAAAAACATAAAAAATATCTCATCATCACTGGTTGTTAGAGAAATGCAAATCAAAACCACAATAAGGTACCATCTCATGCCAGTTAGAATGGTGATCATTAAAAAGGAAACAACAAATGCTGAAGAGGACGTGGAGAAATAGGAATGCTCTTAACACTGTTGGTGGGAGTGTAATTTAGTTCAATCATTGTAGATGACAGTGTGTCAATTCCTCAAGGATCTGGAACTAGAAATACCATTTGATCCAGCAATCCCCTTACTGGGTATATATCCAAAGTATTATAAATCATTCTACTATAATGACACATGCACCTCTATGTTTATTGCAGCACTATTCACAATAGCAAAGACTTGGAACCAACCCAAGTGCCCATCAATGTTAGACTGGATAAAGAAAATGTGGCACATAAACATCATGAAATACTCTTCAGCCATAAAAATGAGTTAATGTCCTTTGCAGGGACATGGATGAAGCTGGAAACCATCATTCTCAGCAAACTAACACAAGAACAAAAAGCCAAACACTGCATGTTCTCACTCATAAGTGGGAGTTGAACAATGAGAACATATGGGCACATGGAGGGGAACGTCACACACTGGGGTCTGTTGGGGGATGGGGCCAAGGGGAGGGATAACATTAGGAGATATACCTAATGTAGATGACGAGTTGATGGGTGCAGCAAACCACCATGGTATATGTATACCTATGTAACAAACCTGCATGTTCTGCACATGTATCCCAGAACTTAAAGTATACATATGAAAAAAGAATGTAAATAAATCATGGAGATTAATGGCAAATACTCAAGATCTGCAAAGGAATTTTGGGGTGGATTTATTCACCACTGTGCCATGCATGTAATCTGCCTTCGCAAATGTCAACTGAGAAGCATGTAAGCAGACAATGAACTTGATTCAGAGAGAGACAAAAAAATCTTGGGAAGTTTAATTATTGATGTTAGTATCATTTTCTATATGAAAAACTAGGAAGACAAAGACTGACATTTGATGTATCAACATACTCAATCTGGTGGTTAAAAATAAAAAAAAAGTCCTATTTTACCCCTATATATATATACACACATATACACACATACACAATTACAAACTTTTATAAATTCCCTCACTTGCATATTTTTTGGACAATTTGAATAATCATTCCACTTCAGCCAATATTATGTTCCTGAAGAAAAATAGATGAAGGGAAAAATAGTTCCAACTTTTACTGAGAGAAAATAAGAGAAAAGATCATACGTTTCTTATTTATCTCTCCTACCCCTGACTTCCTAAGCACTGATGTTGATTATGTACTTGTTAAACTGAATAACAAGAAAATAATAACACTACTAATCAATTCGGAAGAGAAGGCCCTACCAAAATAAAATAGCTAAGTGTTACAACCTTAGAAGAATTAATTTATTGTGGCAGGATCATGAGGACCAAGCAAAATGTTAGATTGGCTCTAGAATTTTAAATTCTAGAGAAGAATAGCTAAACCTGTCTGCAAAATTATGGGAAACATAGAAGGATGTAGTGCCATCGATTTATTTTCATTTCTTTCTAACCACAAAGACAAGATAAGGAAACAAGATGAGGCAGAAATTCTCATTTCTCAGACCTGATCATTAAATTTCTCACAGTACTGAAAATATATGTACATTTTTCTGGAATGTGTTATAATTAAAGTACTATAAATGAAAACACTATTCCAAGAAGTGTCAATTAGTTTGAACTGTGTGATTGAAACTGCTAAGTATTATTTTATAAATATTTTTCCTTCTTACTAAAAAATGAAGCCCCCCCTCCCTTTTTTTTTTTGAGACAAGGTTTGGCTCCATCTCCCAAGCTGGAGTGCACTAGCATGATCTTGGCTAACTGCAACCTCCGTCTGCCAGGTTCAAACAACCCTCCCATTTTAGCCTCCCAAGTAGCTGGGACTACAAGCACTCACCACCACACCTGGCTAATTTTTGTATTTTTTATAGATATGGGGTTTTGCTATGTTGCTCACGTTGGTCTCGAACTTGTGAGTTCAAGTGATCTGCATGCCTTGGCTTTCCAAATTGCTGGAATTACAGGCATAAGCCATCATGTCCAGCAAAGCTCTTAATTTTTAGTTAAGCATAAAGTCATTAAGAATAAAGACTATAATACCCAGCTTTCTTTGCAGCAAAGTTGGGGGTGGACCAAGTTTTGGCTAATGAGATGTAAGCAGAAGTAGTGTGTGTACTTCTGAGGCATATCCTTAAAGGAAAGAAACATTCCTTTTGTTCCTTTTCCACCTCCAAGGTCAGAATATAAAACCAATGGCTGACGCTTCAACAGACATTTTGAGTCATGTTATGGTCTTGAAAATGGTGGCCACAGAGGATGAAGCAACAAGAGAGGAGTCTCAGTCCTTGTCTCTAGGGAAATCACATCCAGCTCTTTGCTGACTCTCTCTAGAATTTTGAAATAAAAAGAGAAAAATATCTCTTATTGAATCCATTGTCATTTTTCATTTTCTGTCACTTGTAGGTAAGCCTAATCCTAACTAATATAGACTAAGTTGTCTGCCAAAGGAAATTCTATGAGAAGAAATGGATAGATTATTGGTTTCTTCAAACTGTTTCTTAATAACTCTGAAGAGGAAAGGAAAAACATGCCTTACATGGAAAATGATTCAATGTTTTTAGTCAATCAAAGAAACAAGGACCAAATTCTGAGTTAAGAATTGACATTGTTCAAATCCCAGTTAGGTGACTTTCAACTTTGGATTCTTCCTTCCTGTCTCCCTGTCCATTCCCTTTCTTTTTCTTTCTCTTCCTCACCTTCTCTCCATTTCCCTCTCCCTTCCTTTCTACCTTCTATTCTTTTCTTCTTTTTACTTAACTTAGCACTCAAGTTTAAACTACAGTATATTTTGGATTCTTTAAATATTTCAGTTTTTAAAAATGTTTAGCATTTAACATGATTCTTACCCTTTGTATGAATGCAAGTTCAAGAAAGATGATATATTATTTTGCTTGCCACCACATTTTTCTACAAATACTAATATTTAAGAAGCTGTATCCACCTTCAAGAAGTGGCCTTTTTCTTTTAGTCTTCAATAAGAAGCTAAGCTCTTTAAGATGAAAAAGAGACACTACCTATAACTTTAGAATTTTTTGATAATTCCATTTTTTTGCGAATTCTTTATTGCTAAATACATTCTTCTAATAATTAAAACATATCTATTTCTTCTTCTTCTCTCTCTCTCTCTCTTTTTAGAGACAGGCTCTTGCTCTATTGCCTAGGCTGGAGTGTAGTAGTGCACTCACTGCAGCCTCTAATTCCTGGGCTCAAGTAATCTTCCCTCAGTCCCTAAAGTGGCTGGGATCATAGGTACGTGCCACCACACTTGGCTAATTTAAAGTTTTTTTAGGTATTTATTGTTGTTGTTGTTTGTTTGTTTTTGTAGAGATAGGGTCTCACTATTTTGCCCAAGCTGGTCTTGAACTCCTGGCGTCAAATAATCTTCTCACCTCAACTTCCCAAAGCTTTGGGATTATAGGCATGGGCCACTGTGTCTGGTCATCTGTTCCCTTTCTAAATTGCTCACTATGTAGTTATATGAGGAGTACTTTCCGCTCTCAGTTCACTTTTGGGCATAATATCCTTAAGTTGTGGGCCTGTTTATCACAAATATTTCAACATGGTTCTTAGAGACTTCAACAGATCTTCTATCAAACAAATGTTACAGATAACTTTTAAATTAGATGGAAGTAAAACCCAGGCATTCAAGTTGCTATAGTTTTAAAAGAACAATTATTTATATTTTTCCTACTTAATTCAGCTATACCTGGAAAGAACGTATCTTGGGCAAAAATGTCAAGCTAGAACATTTGCATTCTAATCAACTATGAAATTTATCCTAGTTACATATTAAAGTGACTCAGAAAGACTAAGCGAGATTTGCTTAAAAAATAATTAGCCAGAATAGACCACATTTGGGGACCCCATTCGTTTTTAAATTAAGTAAGAAATGAAGATTTGTTTATTCTCGGCAAGATTCCTTTTTAATTTGCAAAGATTGAAAAGAGAAATTTTGGTTTTTGCTTCTCAATTTAGAAACGAGTCATGATGGTTTTCCTCAGATTTGCAATGTACATTTTAGCTGGTTTTAATGAAGACAAATTCTTCTCAATCAGAGTTTCCCATTCATTAAGTGAGACAGATGGCAGCCTTGGCATATATTTTGTTAGAGCCAGCCTCTTGAAGCTGGCTGCCTCCCTTATTTCGGTCTATAGGAATAGCAGTGCTTATTTTTCTGAAGGAAAAATCAAAGAAGTCAGTATTTTGCTAGGGCAAATTGTCGAGTTGTCTTCAAAACAAATGAGCCAACCACCTCCCAGATTTGAAGTGGTGAGAAAGTGTATTTTCATTTTTTTTCATTTGAGGGACACGTACCCTTACTTTATGTGGCAGGTGGAAGGCTAAGATACTTGGAGATATACACATTTAGAGATTTTCCTAAGAGATGTTTGAGATTTCTCTGATGTGTGCTGTTCCACACCCCAAGACATTTTGTGTCCTTTGGTAATTCTCTAACCTTCCCTATAACTCCCTTGCTTAGATTTTGCTGGCTTTGAAACATGACCAGAAGTTCAAATAAAGAAAAAGTAAGCTGGAAAGGATCCCAACTTCCTGCGGTGCTGCATGAGGTCAGCAGAAGACACTTAAGAAAGGATGCATCATTCACACAAGATAGAAGGCACAGCCTGGGGAAGGGCTGGCCAAGGTTTACAAGACTCAGTGCTAAGGTGGCTCCAGGAGGAAAAACACAGGCTTTAAATGTTCACGTCTCCATTCCAGTCAGCACTAGAGGCTAAAGAGCAGTGGATGTCCTATCTTCAGTTTTGCCAGGGCCACTTCTGAGGAGAGCTATTGAATCTAGAACTACACCATCTCTTAAGATAGTTAAGATTCTGACCAATGAATACAAGCTAAGGGGTGCATTCATTTTCCCTTACTCTGATCAGACACACAATTGCATATGGAGAAGCTGAGGTTTGGCAAGAACACACAGTGCGTGTAGTGACCACGTCTTTGCTGAAAACACTTATGGATATGCACAATGCAGAGTGCATTCTCTAAGACTGGAGGCAAAAGCAAGAACTGCAAATGCTCATTTCTATGGAACAGTAACTGTGACAGTACTGCATTGGAATTACCCAGATTAATGGATAATTGCCGAGTATTACTGTACAACTCTGCACTTCTATTTTTCCCTTTGTCTTACAGAAGCATAGCCCCCAAAGAGTAGCCAGGAAGATGAGAGGCAGGGAGAAGAAAAGAGAGAAGAGGAGGTGGCAGATCAATCTAACTTGTTTCTGATGAGTGGCAAATATCCAGAATGTTAGGACAATCTTTATGGACTGCTGAGGTTGGGGATTGAAACAGTTATAACTTCATATTTAAGTCAAGAAAGATTAAAAATGAAAACATATATACCATATTAAATAGCTGCCTATATTGCATATTAATAGACAAATCACTAATGTAAGGATTTTCTCCTCAAAGCTGTTTTCTGCACTTAGACAAAGTTAAGATTCTGCAATGCCTACCAGAAGTATGTACAAATTCATGTGAAGATAAAATAGAAACAAAATTTAGTATGGTTCTATTTTGTGAAATGTTAACCATGTTTTACTTGCATGTGTATGTGTGGGCGTAATTAAGTGATAGTTTAAAATATTTCAATACTCACTTTATCCTTCTGTTTTACTGATCCTCTACAGTTTTGATGTTTTATCAGCTTTTTCAATAATTGTAACAATACTAAAAATAATTATTGGCATTAGTTTTGGAATTTGAATATAAAAGTTACTTTTAAATTAAAGCATTTTTAAAGTTTATTTCCAATCATTTAAACTTGGGCAACATTTTCCCAGCTGCTTTTTAAAAAACAGAGTTTGTTGTTTCCGTCGGCTCTTCATAGTGCTTGAGTGGAAAGCAAGAGCTCCAGACAGGGTATAGGGGAGTGTTTTGACATTATTAATAATAATCACCTCCTTTAATTGTGGAGTGCTTCACTGTGTACTGAGATTTTTTTTTTTTTTTTAATTTTCATTAAATTCTCACCTCACCTTTGGGAGGTAGGGATCATAGTTCCATTTTATAGATGAGGAAAACTGTAGTGCAGAGATGTCAAACACTGTCCAAGAACACGGTGGTGGATAGGACCCAAACCCCAACTTTTGCTCCCATGTTCTCTGTTCACTGGCTATGGCTCTTGACACTGTGTACAGATACAGGCTCTGGACAAGTTCACCAAATCCCTTAGGCTTCAGCCCCCTCATCTGCAGAATAGTGGCTTAGATTCCATCATCTTCAAAGTCCCTGCCAGCTTTTCTTTATTTGACTTTGGATGTATTAAGTAGAATAAAAAGTGATGGGAGTTTGTGGGTACCAGTGGATTAAAGGGGTATAATCTGGAGGCTAGTGAGTAAATTAGGTCTCCAAATGGCTCACCATGGTTGTGATGAGCTTGGAGGAATGAAGGCAAATTTTGTCACATTAAACTCTGATTCTTAACAGAGTCTCATGAAACCTACAGGCTCCAAAAGAAGAACAAGAAGAAAAGAAGACTTTTACACACATACAAACATTTGTAACAGTTTTAGGTGGTTAATAGACTGACTTCTTAGAGATGCACGGGCTGAGTTAACAACCACATATTCGCAGCTTTCTGGCCTACAGGGAGCTTCACTGTGGTTGTCACAAGAAGTGAGCAAAACTTATTTTCATATAAAAAATAGTGATTGAGAAGTGTGGGCAAAAGTGATGTGAAAAGAGTATATATTTTATATTTAGAAGAGATCAAATTATCAGTGATGATGAAAATTAGTACAGTGGTTGTCTGTGAGAATGTAGGCATTGCCTGAAAGAGGGCATAAGGAAATTTTCTAAAGTGACGGAAATGTTCTGCATTTTGATTGAGGCCTTGGTTACATGGATATGTACATTTTTCAAAACTAATCAAATCATACCATTAATAATTGTGCGTTTTACCATATGTAAATTTTGTGCCAGTTAAAAAAACACAACTGTGATGCATTTTCAAGACACTCTTTTTTCCCACCGATAATTGCTTCCCATATCATTTTCTTGGTTTTTGGGAAGGGGTAGGAGAAAGAAAAGCTGATGTTGCTAAAACGTGAATTCTCCTTTAGAAGCATTTATAAAGAATACCACAGTAGTTTCATGCTTCTTTTGAATATCCTAAGAGCAAAGTTCCTGACTGCAGGTCTATGTTTGTGATTTCTGTCCCCCAAGCTGTATGAGCTGTATGTTTAGGACTGACAGCAGTGTCAGGAATGGAATAATGACCAGAAAATATGGACCTCAGAGATACCCATATTCCCTCCAAAGGGGAAAGGGGCTCTGCTAATCCTTTATTCTTCCATGTGCCCACAGTATGTATATATATGTGTGTGTGTATACATCAGGAAAAACAAGATATGCACAAGTCTGAAAATTTAGATTGCCATAATATTGTTCTGGGTTTTAAGACGTCAAGAACAAAGGAGGACTCCATGTTTTGTTTTATGGCATTGAAAAAATTACCCATATTCAATTCAAAAGCTGAATCCATTATTTGTACCCATTTATCAGCTGTCACAGGGTCTACCTTGGTGGCTGATAACCAAAGGTAATGTCTGCTAAAACAAATTCATCAGGCCTGGAATAACTTCAACAGTCAGCAGTGCTGACTTAATATCTCCACAGCACACACTGAGATTTCTCTTAGAATTGACTGTAGAAGGTTTTCACAGATTTGATTTTTCATTTTGCATGCCTCACATTAAATACTGTTAAAAATTTAAAACCAAATTCTGTTTTTTCTTTTTTCTTTTCTTTTTTCTTTTTCTTTTTCTTTTTTTTTTTTACAATTTACAAGTGTTCATATAAGAAGGAAACGACTAAAAAATTACCCACCGAAGCACCTAGAACTCATCTAGAGAACAATGCTAATAATACAAAGGCTGTGACCAAAGAACTCCATGATTCGTGGGAAAGCCAGGAAGCACAGTCCAGCCTCTGGAAGGAACGTGAGGCGGGTCGGATCCACCGAGGTGCGCAGTCAATGGTCCTTTGCTCCCTAAGTCAAGTTCAGCAGCCGCATTTCTGGTTCAATGTCATTACTTATTTCGACCTAAAACAGAAAATACGAATTGCTTTCAAGAACTTCAAAGCTGACAGCTCAATATCTTTTATATTCATCCAGGTCTTTTGAAATGCAAAATAGCTCCTGGGTGCACCTAGTGCTGTCTGACTGTAGCAATAAGAAAGTTAGAAACTTGGGCCTTCCGCTTTTCAGATTAGGGCATGGTAATCGGGCATCATCATCAGAGTGCTGGATGATTTCCTGGGAGAGAAGTGCCAACCACACAGTAATTGTTGTGTGATGTGGAGTAGTCACTATTGCTTTTCTTAAGAGTAAAGATAACAGGGTAATGTTGTGTCCCCAAACTATGAGATATTTGCATAGCCTGTTCTTTCTACAGTATGCTGGTGGTTAAGTGCTCAAGATCATCCTGCTCTTGCTTTCATGACACCCAGCCAATGACTCATGTTTCTTACACACATCCCATCCTGTGATGGCTCCTTTTATGTGTCAGCATGGCCAGGCCATGGTGTCCAGATGTTTGGTAAAACTTCAGTTTACCTCTCAGTGTAAAGGTTTATTTTTTATTTTTTAATTTTTTTTATTTTAAAAAGAGATTAACATGTAAATCAGTAGACTTTGAGTAAAGCAGATAGCCCTCTGTAATGTGGGTGGGCCTCATGTAATCTGTGTAAGGCCTTAAGAGAAAAGACTGAGGTCTCTTGTGGAAGAAGAAAGTCTGCCTCCACACTGTCTTTGGACTTGAGCTGCATCTCTTCCTTGGGCCTCCAGTCTGCCAGCCCCCAGATGCAGGCATATGCGGACACACACACACACACACACACACACACACACACAGACACACACTCTACTGGTTCTGTTTCTCTGGAGAACCTTGACTCATACAGATCCCCATCTCCAATCACTGTTGTCTCCACACTTTTGAAAACGACTCTGCTTATTCTATCCTAAGCAGTAAGCCTTTGAAATGTTAGGGCATCAGCTTCTGCATCTTTGCACAATGTCAACCTTAACACAGTACCTACTCCGTAGTTGATACTTCATAAACATCTGTTGAACACTTTTGCTCTCACAGTTTCTCTCCTGTGAAAAGTCTTAGCTCATTCAAACCCTACTCACCTTTGAAGGTTTGGGTGAAATTTCTTCTCCACTGCAGAAGACTTCCACTTCTCCCTCAGCCATTTTGCTTTCTCATCCTGCTAAGAGCAACTCTCAGGCTATCAACTCTTCCCTGCGTACAGCTAGTGGCATCCAGGCCTCATGATTAATTTCTTCACCCGGGCATGCAAGTTTTCTTCCTTCAACTAAATTGTAAGCATCATTCCAACAGACTGTGTTTCACACTCTCTTCATAACCACATCTAGCAACTCCTTTTCCTCTACTTCAGTTTGATGACTTTATGCGTTGGAGTGAACTCTTCGGTTATAATTTGGAATGGCTGAAAAATTTCCCAACAGTTTTACTTTTTGTTTGCCACTCTTCTCATTGTAGAGCGTGAAGAAAATGACCACAAAATATCCACCCAAGCGCCTAGAACTCCTCTAGAGAACAACTCCCTCCTGCATGCCTCAGGAGTGGGAATCCTCCAGGCCTCTCCCTGTGCCCCATCACATTTCCTCTGCTCATCTATTCTCTACATTCTGAATATCAGTGTCTACCCTTTCTACTCCTTGGCATTTTAACAGGGATTTAAACTAAAAGAGAAAGGGATGGGATTATAATGGTGGAATAGTTTTATGCAATCTTTACATTAGAAGGAATTTTCAGGGTTTATTTTTCCATCCAATACATGAATCTCTTTGAGTGAGAATAAGGCAACAGGAGAAGGTGTTTTTCTTTGTTAGCAGTAGTGACCGTGAGGGTTTGGGGGAACTTCTAGGTACCCATTACATTTATCTTTAACACCAGCTCTGCCTCTGGCTAATATTTTCTGCTTCTGGGCTTTAGCAACATGGATTGGTGAAGCAGTGAAACAGGCTGAGCCTGTTCCTATGATGTCAGGTAGGAATTCTGACAGTGTTACTTCAGGAGCTGGGAAACATGTCTGTGAGGAGTTTTTGCAGAAGACAGTGGGGCAACTCTGAAAGCGGGCATTCAAAGGAAAACCTATTGACAAACCTGTGTTAGGTTTTATTAGCAGACTGACTTTTAAAAAATCAAACAGGGCTGGGCACAGTGGCTCACGCCTGTAACCTCAGCACTTTGGGAGGCCGAGGCTGGTGGATCATCTGAGGTCAGGAGTTTGAGAGCAGCCTGACCAAAATGGTGAAACCTCGTCTCTACTAAAAATACAAAAAATTAGCCAGGTGTGGCAGCAGGCACCTGTAGTTCCAGCTACTAGAGAGGCTGAGGCAGGAGAATCCCTTGAACCCGGGAGGTGGACGTTGCAGCGAGCTGAGGTCATGCCGTTGCACTCCAGCCTGGGCAAAAAGAGTGAAACTCCGTCTCAAAAAAAAAAAAAAAAGAAAAAAACGTCAGACACAAAAGTAGACAGATTAGTGTTATGAATCTCTATGTTATCATCACTCAGCTTCAACTAAAATGAAAGTTATGCTATTAAAGTTTCACCTATCAACTAGCACCCCCATGCCTTTTTTGGCTAGAGTATTTAAAATAAAATCTCACCTATTATGTTCTTTCATTCATATCTCTATGCATTTCTAACTCAGTGATTCTTAACCAATCGACACTTGCCAGTATCTGGAGACAGCAATGGTTGTTGCAGTTTGGTAGGGAATGGTGTTAACATGGCATCTAGGAGGTACAGGCCAAGAATGCTGTTAAGTATCCCACAGTGGCACAGATCCATTGCAAAGAATTACCTCGTCCAGAGTCAAAAGTGTAGAGGTTGAAATAACCTGCTCAATTGGTAAGAATTTCTTTTCTTCTTTTTACCTATTCATTAGCATACCTATCAAAATTGACAAAAATTTCTTAACATCATTTAATATCCAGCCCATAATCACTTTCCCCAATCATCTAGAAATATCTCATTACAATTGGTTTGTTGAAATTATACCTTATATGTCTGGAAGCATCACTATGAAGTGCATATATTTATAATTTTCACTAATAACAAGGTAAATATAAAACTGATTCATTAAAAATCTTTCATAAGAATTCAAAGGATACAGAATTTTGTGAAATGTAGTATTTTTACTTAAGCGTCTTTTTCTTCTTTCTATTTCTACCCCCCAGTGTATTATTTTATAAACCAGTTGATACATAAATAGTTTCTTTGGGGATGATAGATTACTTACACATTTTCTATGTAGTAAACATGTATGTGTATGTGTGTGGGTGTGTATCCAACTATTTGTTGGAGTGATTCCTATGATTGAGAACTGCCTGGGCCAAATTTATGCAAAAATCTACATTTTTGTGTAAACTCCCCATGACTAGGGTAACTTGCCCCAGTATTTGAGAATTCTTCATTTCCTAAAGCTGTACAAACATCAGATATCAGTATTTGTAAGCATCGATAATGTAATTTATAATGAAATTCTTTCTCAGCTATTAATGTTAAACATATTATCTTCATATAGCCTTATAACTCATTTGTGCTATTCCATTTTCCTCTGTTCCTTTTATTTTCACTTCTCTTGTAATGTTAGTCTCTTAGTACTGATTTCTGAAGAGTTCATTTACAATTAAAGATATTAACATTTTGTCAAGAATTGCAAATATGTTTTTTCTCATTCTTTTTACTGTAGTGTTTCATTTTTTGGTTATACAGAAGTTGTATATTGAAATATAATCTAGTTCTGTTTTAAAAAAAGTTTTAAAACCAAGCAAACCACATATACACAATGGTGTTTGACTATTGTGTCTCTTTAAATCAATAACAGTTTCCCTTCCTTTCTTCTTCTTCTTTTTTTTAATTTGCTTTATACTATTTCCCACATGCTAGATTTGGCTGATTGCTTCCTTGTGGTAAGGTTTAATTATTTATATATTTTTATAGTATCAGTCCAAGGTCAGGCTTGACTTTATGGCAAGGCATTTTATAGGTGGTGCTGTGCCCTTCTTATTGTAGCACATCTGGGGACACATGTCTGGTTGTCCCACTTTTTTTTTTTTTTTTTTGAGATGGAGTCTCACTCTGTCACCTAGGCTGGAGTGCAGTGGCACGATCTTGGCTCACTGAAACCTCTGCCTCCGGGTCCAAGCAGTTCTCCTGCCTCAGCCTCCCGAATAGCTGGGACTACAGTCATGCACCACCACCCCTGGCTAATTTTTTATTTTTTGGTGGAGACAAGGCTTCATCATGTTGCCCAGGCTGGTGTCGAACTCCTGACCTCAAGTGATCTGCCCGCCTCCGCCTCCCAGAGTGCTGGGATTACAGGCGTGAGCCACCACGCCTGGCCTGGTTGTCCTACTTTTAATGATGCTATGATTGATCAATGGGTCTGCATAGAATACTTCAATTTTGGGGATCCATAACATCATTTCCTCTTTCTTTCTCTTTCTCTCTCTCTCTTTTTGCAGATGTTTGTAGATATGTTAGTAGTTACTTAAGGGTAACTGTCCTCAAGGCAGAATGGACTCGAGTGTTTCTTCTGATAGCACTGTAAATGTTTCTTTTTCTATTGCTTTTCTAATCACTTCTGTGTGTGTGTCTGTGTGTGTGTGTATGCTTTTTTCCTGTGTATTGTGTAATCTTTCCTGTATATTGTTTCTTCCCAGAACTTATCATAATATGGTGATTATAAATGTTTTTGATGTCAATATTAAGTACAAAATATGTGTATTTAACATAAAATTTGGTTTATATCATTGACTTGAATTTTAAAATCAGAGGACACTTTCTCTTGGAAACAGGGCAAAATGACTTTTTATTTGTGTTGTTGATTTTTTTCAGGGGGTGATGGTGGACTATATCTCCACATCACTGCCTAAGTCTATTTTCTTGCCATTGGCATCAATGGCAAATACCCAGAAAACTTCTGAGAAAGCCAGGAATTGATATTCTCCCTGGAGAACACTATTCAGATATGAGCTTTCTGAATTTGGAAAAGGGCTTTATGTGCTTCACAAAGAAGCATGAGAATCAGGTCCACAAATTTTAGGGGCAGAGAGTGAAGTCACAGGTCAAAGGAAACGATCTCTGTTTTCTTTGACATGTAACTGGTCACTGGTCACAGCAAACCCTCTTGCATGTTGCCAGTTGCACTATTGGTGGCATCATTCCATCCTAACAAAGACAGAGGTGCACAAACCGCACACTACAGTGATAAGTCTGAACGGCATAAGCTGTATAAACAGCCATTTCACTGCTACGTGGTCAAATAAGTATACATCAGGATGTGTTCTTACACTATTCTGTGACATGGTACAACCATTCTTATGATGCATCAAAAAGTTATTAATGTCAGTGACAAGGAGAAAGAGGTCCGAAGCTAGTGAGAACAACGAGCCCTGAGTGCCACTGCACTGGTGCTAAGTAAGGCAGGCACACAGGGAAGCCCATCTCTCCTTTCGGGATAACTAAGAAGGCGCTGAGTGCATTACAGCTGCAGTGCTCTTGAGACAGCCCGGGAGAGTTAATGCCTCACGAAGTCCCTTCCATTTCCAGGGACTGATGGTGAGCCTCAGGGAACAGAGTTCTACCTTTAGTAGTGGAAACAGTGAGACAACCACTGATATGAGTGGATCATAGTCACCTTATAGTCACATGCCGCAGGGGAGAGATGGCAGGCAGAATTTGACATAGCTCAGAGTGCACTCTATCTGGATAAATATAAGATGTGAAGGCTAATCAAGGACAAATGAAAACAGTATAAAGATACAGTGATTCTATTCCTCTTTAGGTGCCTCCAGCTACAGTTTACTAACATATGGCTGGTGATTGTTGGTTTTTAAATCAAGGTTTGAAAGAACATTACTCCACCTTCCCACCAACTCCTACAGACACACACACACACAGACACACACACACACACACCCTGATTTTTCCTACTAGCTGGTGCTTAATGTCGATGCTGTAAATGCAAAATGGCCTGACATCAACTTACATACGGGGGTACTAATGCAAAACAGCTATTCTCAGGAAAGAGCAGAAAGAGGTGACCACCTCCGCATCTGTCCTACAGCCTGATCATCAGAGGTGTGTTTCCTGTGTACCTGGATTGTCAGAGATAGAAAGCAGGCAGTGAAAGTACCCGTGGAGCTGGCTGCAGGGCTACCCTGAAGTAGGGATTAGCTTTGGCTGTCTTCTAGTACTTAGTTGCAATAGCAGCCACTCAATCAGCAGTGGCCACATAGTATGTAGCAATTTTTGTGAAGAAAAATTAGCCTCCAGCAAAGGCAATCAGACAAGTTAAGATACCAAAGAAAAGTCAAGTTTTCATTTGTAAGCCTTAGAAAAAGACTAGCTGAAAGGTATGGGGGAATCTCAGGTCAGCTTTTCTCATCAAGTCTTTCTTAACTGCAGTCATAGGCATCATCCTCATGGAAATTTCTAACATAATCAGATCTAGCTCTACCTTTACTGTAGAAGACAGTTCTGGAATTCCAGCTGCTGTCCTTCTTTGATAAACTGCCTTGCTCTAATTATTTTTATGTGAAGAATTACTGCTACATGGAGCTTAATCTTCCTGGTACCCAGGTGCTAACCATTTGGATGGAAATACACCAGTCATGATTTTGACAAACTTCAATTTAGTTACTCAGTATGTTCTCTGAAATTCCATATCTCTTTGATAGCTGCATATGTTTACGCCATGCTATTTTTCTTCCCGAGGGGTAAATCTGCTTCTGTTAACCCTCTTCTCCTGGTGTTACTGCTGCCCCTACTGTAAGCTGATGTGTAGGTGTCCTCTTCAAAGCCACTGCTGACCACTGGGCTCCGCGTTCTTACAATAAGAGCAGTCTTTACTCTTTCCTTTCATGGGTGGTGCTTTCAGTGTAGATCCTGGTAGAGACTCCATGGCAGTTATGGTGAGACTTATACCTCCCTTGCTGGCAGTTGTGATAAGATATTGAATCCCAGCACAGATTACTCCTGACCTGTGTGTCACATGTCCACAGGCCAGACCCAGATAACCAACACTGAAAGCATCTTGATAGCTTTAGGCATAATGGTGGAGCCATGGCTGTTGCAGGTCTCTTAGGGTCCTCACCGAGCGCTGTCAAGACACCTGTTCTGCTTAAGCCTCTGCTTCCTGTCCATTCACTCACTTTATATGAGAACTATGGCAAATATCAGATTAGGGGGTCATGGGCTTCAACTTTGTCTTCTCTAGAATGGCCAAGCGAATCAGCCTCCATGCTGGGGATACCTGTTTTCTTCTGCTGCTTTTTTTCCTCTTAAAGACTTAATATTTTAAGAGCAGTTTTAGGTTCACAGCAAAATTGAGACGAAGGTACAGAGATTTCCCAAATGGTCCCTGCCCCTGTCCCTGCCCTTGCACAGCCTCCTCCATTATCAGCAATCCCTACCAGTGTGTTACATGTGTTACAACTGATGAACCTACATTGATATAGTCACATGAAGCCTATTGTTTACATTAGGATTCACCCTTGGTATTGTACATTCCATGGGTTTGGACAAATGTATGCTGAAATATGTCCATCATTCCAATGTCATACAGAGTAGTCCGACTGTTCTAAAAATCCTCTGTGCTTTGCCTATTCATGTCTGCCATCCCGCAGCCCTTCATCTGTTTACTGTCTCCATAGTTTTGCCTCTCCCAAAATGCCATATAGTTGGAATTATATAGTATGTAGCCTTTTCAGTTTGACTTCTTTCATTTCATAACATGCATTTAAAGCTCCTCCATGTCATTTCATGATACCGTAGCTCATTTCTTTTTAGCACTAAATAATCCATGGTATGGATGTCCCAGAGTTCATCTGTTCACCTGAGGAGGACATCTTTGTTCTTTATCAAGTTTTGGCAATTATGAATAAAGCTGCTATAAATATCCATGTGTAGGTTTTTGTGTGAACCAAACTTTTTAGCTTCTTTGGGTAAATACCAAGGAGCTTGATTGCTAGATCTTACCGTAAAAGTATACTTAGTTTTGTAAGAAACTGCCAAAGTATCTTCCAATGTAGTTATATTTATTCTGCTTTTGATAAATTCTGTGTCATCTTTTCAAAGTAGCTCAATTGTTATTTCTCCGGGAAGCCTTTCCTGCCAAGAGAGAGTTAACTATTCCCCCTCCCACATAAAATTTCCTTGGAGATAGATATTGTTTTGCACCTACCTTTTCTATGTACATCTCCCCTCCTAGATTATTGGCTCCTAAAGGTCAAATCTCAAGTATTATTTATCTTTATATCTCTAGCACTTAGGATGTGCCTGGCGTGCATAGTGTAGGTAATCAATCAGTGATTGTAAAGTGAATTAAACTGATTGATGTAATCAGTGGGCTTTTTAAGCTTGATATCATTACTTTAAAAAGGAAGAAACAAAACATGAAAGACCAAATGCATCTGTGAACCACCTTACCCCTATCCCAACCCTACTTCCCATATACATATTCACATACAATTTGACTGTGGACACTTGAAAGGTGCACTTTGTGGTTATGGAGCATTGACATACTCAAACATGAGAATTAAGGCTTCCTGTGCAATTCTGCAGTATTACCTAGGAATGAGCTGCTGGCTGGAAACTCTGCATATGGAGTTCAAAGCTACCTGTTCACAGACATGTGCCTGGCAATATGCTAAGGATTCTTCTGACCCCCTTAATAAAGTGGCTTCCTCACAACACCTGGCTTTCTACTTAATGGTGATAAAAGAGGCTTAATGAAAGTCAAAGCCAGCATTCATTCCCCTCTCTAATAATTTTGCACAGAAGGTTGGCTTTTTCTCCAAGCTGTTGCTGGGTAGTGATATGGCATCATTGGGTTCAATGGAATTCAATATAACAGCCTTATTAAAAGAAATCAAGTAGACTGACAGAGGCAGATTGGATAAATGCTGAAATATTTGCATACTGGTGGAGAGTACAGATACTGACCTCTTAAATTGTTTCATGCACAATGATTTCAATTCAGGCTTAGTTTGATCTTTTAGATTTTTGCTTCCTTTATGGTTGAAAGGCATTTCATATTCATCTGACATGGTAATATGCATAATCTGTCAAAGCAGAAGCTTGTTCTATTGCTTTCTGTAGAGAATAGCTTGTAGTTTATGCTATATTCAGCAATCCACTGCTAGGTCAGCAGTGAACAGGGATGCTAAGAAAAGCCTTGGAGCAGATAGTGGAGCTGATCAAAGCCTTTTAGGTGATCTTAAAAGTATGTTTTAGGTGTTTTTGATTCACAGAGATGGAAGTGACTTTAGAAAACATAAGTGGAAGTCGCTTGCCTCTGGGTCATGCCACAGAACATCCTTTTGAGGTACATAGGTACACGGGCATCCAGTTTTTAAAAGTCATTCAAGAAGAAAATTCCATTATCAACGTTTATCAAATGGAGTTGTTAATAACTTTCCCTAATAGAAAGATCTCTCTTAAATTGCAGCATTTTTCATATTGCAATTTCTCTGCTGACTTTTTTTTTCCCCACAGTGGAGATGAAAGAAACCATTCATCATCCTCTTATCACATAACAAATATATGAAGACGCTCTAAGTCACCACTAGGCATTGTCTTCGTTCTTTTCTCACTCCCAATGCACTAATCACCTTGATTATTGTCACAATCCCTGACAGGTTTCCCAAATCTACAAATATCAACTTTTGGAACATATCGTTTATGAGCACTTAGTGGTATGAGTAATGAGGTGGTGACTGCTTGGTTCTGGAGGGTTATATAGGGTGAATATTTTTTCCAAATTGGATTTGCTTTAAGAAACCAAAATTTATTTAAACATCTATCATATGACAGGCACAGTGCTGATTTGTGCTGCCTGTGAGCTATGTTTACTTTAGATCATTCTGCCAGAATAAAGTTAATTCAACCTGGGGAGGTAGAGGAGTCAGAGTAGCCTTCTCAGAGCTTCAGTCCTCACAGACACTGGGTGCAGGGGCTACATAATTGGGTAAGAACCACTGTGGCAAAGAGGCAGCAGATGAAGCTTTTCATATGTGTTTATTATACAAGCGACTATTTTACATAATTTCTTCTATCACCATGAAATTACAGAACACCGAGCTGAAAGAACAAAAGATCATCTGAGCAAGTCCATCATATCAGGTTGGGTGATAGTTTGCCACCCAGGAAAGATCTCAGCTCCACAACTTACTAATAGTGGAGCTTTGAGAAAGTTGCCTAACCTCTATGAACCTCAGTTTTCTTATTTATAAAGTGGGAATATTAATTAGCACATTGCAGTGTTTTCATGAAGATTCAGTGAGATAATATATGCAAGTATGATAGCTATTATTAATTTATACCATTTTATATGTGCTACTTGGAATTTTCTAGGAATGGAGTCACTGTATCTATTTCCATGTTTCCTAGTATTTTATTAATCAGGTGACTAAGATTTCTTTCTTGTACTCAACTGAAATCTAACCAGTTTTGGGTGGTTTTGTTGATGCTGACTTCCTTCCATGTCCTCTAAGAACATAGAAAACTTGTTTCTGAACTTGTTAGTCAAATGTTTGAGTACTAGGAAGAGTAATGGGCAACTTTACATGTACCATACACACATTATCCAATTTAATCTGTTTCCCTCCTGTGAAACCATAGTATGGTGATAGAACAAGTCTTAGAGACACTGAGGAAGGTGCCTGGATGTCACATAGAGGGCCTGGATTCACTGCAGGTCTTTCTCCCCTTTTTACTTTGCTGTGCTGCCCCAGGACACATATTCAGTCTTCACTTCTGCAGACTAAATAATCTCATTAAAAAAATTCAGTAAACAGCTATTGATAAGGGGAATAAGATAAAACTATTGTTTTTGAAATATAAATAATGTCACCAGCTTCAAATCCTTTTTGGAATGAATAATAATAATGGTGATGTTGGGTTACATGTGAAAGGTGTGCTTTAAATATGAGTGGAAAATTAAACCAATGATTAGTAGTAGTAGGTTCAAATTATTCCAGTTTTGGTTAGTTTTTGCTGAGTTAGAAGGATTAATATTTTCCATATCATCACACCTTTACTTACTGGTTTAACAGGCTTTAACTCAACATGATCCTGGTAGTAGGAGTGTGTATCAAGTCCACCTATGAAATCAACTGAAAATATAACATAGGCCAATATGAATAAGTGTGTGAAAAATACACATAATATTAATGTTTCAGGTAGAATGCATAAGAGCAAAGTTAACAAAAATATCCATTCACCATAAAATGAAAAAATATTTAGCAAAAAGGACTACTAAAAATATTGTCAATGAGCCAAAAAGAGGAAATTTTAAAAATACACAAATAACCTGGATTCATAGGATCTGAAAAATAAGTTGTTATTGGTTTCAGTAAAAAATGAAGTAATATTAAAAAGCATGAGATTTTAAATAATGTGTTTGTCCTTAGGCATACAGACATGCCCTTTCTCCTTACATATCAAAAGATATACTGTCTCCTCTTGCTGCCAGAATCCTTTTTGTTTCCTTAAGAATATGTATTGAATCATTAGAAAGGCATTTGAGAAGCCACACAATCTATCTCCATGCCTTCTGTCCCCAAGCCACCCCCCAAAAATAAACATCTGCCTTTTGCAAATGTTTTGTTTCCTGCCTAATGGCGGAGTAACTGGCTGTCTGTGTAGACTTCTCATCTTTGTAATATTCTTTACAGTTTCTTTTGGTTTTGATCAAAGCCTCAATCTTTTCTTCTCCCAAATCTAGTGTACATATATGATCTTTGTTTCTCCTGTTTCATAGTCCATTAAAGATACTAATTACTTTAAACCAAGCTTTGGTTGTATTATAGCACTCTAACATTAACAGGCATACAGGCGTGTAGGAAAACTGAACTCTCAAGAGTGTGTGTGTGTGTGTGTGTGTGTGTAAATGCCAAGCAAGTTTGCTAAATGGAGGACATGTGTAGTATGTTTTAGCCCAAATATTTGCCTCCATACAGAGTATCAGTTTTTGGCAAAAATTTTATAAAACAAAACCCATAAGTAGTATCTGTTTATGATTCTTTTCACCAAATACAGACACTACAAAATTCTAAGTCTTCTCAAATCAACTTCTGTTCCTTCAGGTGCAGAAAATACATTTGTCCAATTAAAAACTGGGACTCCATTCTAAAATGTCCTTTCTCAAGTCAAGATATCTCAAAGGGAAATTATAAAATTAAAAAATCAATTATTGTGCAACATTTTGAGTTCTCATTTGTCTTTTGCTTTTGTGAGGATATAGTTCAATGTTTTCTGTAACCTTTCAATTATTACAATTTATGAAGAGTTTTGAAAGTTTTTTTGGGGGGTGCTTTGGTTTGTCGAATAATCAATTTAAGTTTTGCAATTGATCTTGAATGTAATGCAACTAAAATGTAGAAGATTCGTTTATAAAAATACAGACATTTTAAGAAACTTAGGTTGATTTACAAAGTAGTTTTTCAAAGGCCGAAATAGTCAGAACTCAGATTGATAAAGGGAAGGGAAGAGAGAAAATGTATTCTTTTATGTTGAAGTTCCTTTTGTTTTCAACATTGGCCTCATCACAAAAACATTCTATTTTATTTACTCTAAATGTGTGTGTGTGTGTGTGTGTGTGTGTGTGTGTGTATATATATATATATATATACACATTTTGAAGACACTTAGAATTTCTGTTTTCATCAGTAAAATAGTGCTGCTTTATTAGGATGCAATTGTAAGTTTCTTGTGCACTTGAATTCCAAATACAGTCCTGCTTCATGTATTTTTTAACCTAGTAAGAATATTTTTTGTTGTTTTTTTTAAGCCATATGTTGTATTTCACAAAATTTGTATTGTATTATTTCCACAAAATAAATAAATTTATCTTTAATAGTTACTACTTAATTAGATTATGACAGGATTTAAAATAATATCAGAGTTTTGCTTTGGACAGGATGAACATCTAAAAGGCTTATGTTCGCTGGTCATGGTGGCTCATGCATGTAATGCTAGCACTTTAGGAGGCCAAGGTGGGCAGATCATTTGAAGTCAGGAGTTTAAGACCAGCCTGGCCAACATGGTGAAACCCTGTTTCTATTAAAAATTAAAAATTTAGCTGGACATGGTGGCACACGCCTCTAATCCCAGCTACTCGGAGGCTGAGGCAGGAGAATTGCTTGAACCTAGGAGATGGAGGTTGCAGTGAGCCAAGATCATGCCACTGCACTCCAGCGTGGGCGACAGAGGGAGACTCTGTTTTCAAAAATAATAAAAATAAAAGAAACAAAAAATAAAATTAAAAAAAAGGCTTATGCTAAGCCAGGTGCAGTGGCTTATGCCTGTAATCCCAGCACTTTGGGAAGCCAAGGCAGGTGGATTGCTTGAACTCAGGAGTTTGAGAACAGCTGGGCAACAATGGTGAAACCCCATCCCCATTAAAAAAAAATTCAAAAATTAGCTGGGTGTGGTGCCATGTGCCTGTAGTCCCAGCAACTTGGGAAGCTGAAGTGGAAGGATGGTTTGAGCCTACAAGACAGAGGTGGAGGTGGCAGTGAGCCCAGAATGTGCCACTGCACTCCAGCTTGGGAGACAAAGCCAGATCCTGTCTAAAAAACAAAACAAATAAACAAACAAATTTAAAAGGCTTGTGCTAATTATATGAATTGGATTAAAAAAGTAAAATCATTTAAATAAGTTAATTGGTGGTCTGTTGAAAGCATCTGATAAACTAATATAATTCCAGTACTATAAACTGGTATATAAGACTGGTATCATTATTTTAACTCTGAGAAATTCTTCTCCTAGTGTGTCAGTGCATTAACCTACACTTCCAGCTGCTCTCCAGTGACCCTACCAGCTGGATATGGTGGGAAGAGTTGCTGGTAGGAGCTGTAGATTGCAGTGCTTCTTCCACATCCACTGAGACTGGAAGGAGTTAGCCATCTCCACTACTCCTACTGAAGTAGGTATCTTTCTCAGTGATCAGGTTGCATACTGCCTTTGAAAGGAAGATGCTAGTTATGTTTTGTCTTTTAAGTTTTGGAGAAAAGAGAGTGGTATTGTTGGTTTTCTTACAGATTTAACCATACAGTTAAAAGAGAATTCTAAAAAAAAAAAAAAAAAAAAAAGGATTCTGTTGATTGCTCAGGCATCTCACATACCTTGATAAGACTATGATAGAAACGGGAAGAATTGTCTACATACCCATTCTAGATTTTCCTAATACAACTATCAATAGTAATATTTCATTTGAAAACTAAAAAATGCAGGACAAAGTCTAAAACAGATAAAGTGCCAGGGCAATTTGTATAAGCAAGGGCTGTTTTAACCAAATTAGGACATCTGGTCCCTGCGATTGATGGCACTATAAATCAGCCACACCTATGTGTTTTTTCTTTCTTTCTTTTTTAAATTGTTATTTGTTATTTGTTTTTTTCTTTCTTTTTAATTGTTATTTGTTTTTTGGCTATACCTTCTCTGCATATCAGAAACTTAGCATGATGTAAATGTTGTAAACTCTAGAAATAAAATGTCACATATAGGTAAGACTTAAATTATCAGATTCTAGAACTAGACAAGACTATCAAAAATTTAACTATTAAGGAGGAATCATTGAAAAGTAAGTAATAAAGAAACTGAAATATCAAGAATTCTTCATGGATGGGACAGAGAAATGAGGCTTTTTGGCCACGGAAGCCACCAAGTCCTCAAGATGAGGATGTTTTCATATTAAAAAATAGTTTGTCATGCATGCATCAATATTTCCCATTTGCTAGAGTGGGATGACAGTTCAAGTAAAGGGGCAAATGAAAGTGTACACAGAGGGCGAGTTTACAGATTATGAAAGCTTTTTTAAAATGACATCAAGTGCTTTAAAAATGAAGAAATTTTAAAAATAGAAGACTTAAAAAAGACTTGAAAACAACTCATTAGGAAAGACCTTCAGTTTTTACTTATGTTTGGGGAAAGGCAGTCATATTATACCTATAAGAAAGTAAAGCAACTCTGCATTTTTAAATTCACTTTCTTGAGAAAGATAGGAGAAGAGAAGATGCTGAATTAAGTACTTTCTTCAGTGGAAATAAGGGTGCGCATTTCAATGAAACACGAAAATAAACAGAAAAGGCATGGACAGGTTTTCAGAAGTACTAGAAAAGGAAGATTGGAATAAAAACATCCAAGGAAATCTGTAGTTATAACAGCAAGAACACTATACAGGGATCTTCAGCAGAAAAGATGGAGCAACAGAAGGAAGCATCAGGGCACAGCTTGCTGGGAGCCTGCAGGACAGTGAAATTGAGTTCCATGTGCTTTGATTATTAGATCCTGGAAGTGAAAAATATATTTTAGAAAAAATAACAACACAATTAAGAGTTGGCATCAACTGTCCAGAAAAGTCAGCCACACAGAGGGCCACTCTCTACACCCATTCTCAGAACCTGAGGTGTTACCATCAAAGATCCCCTGGGGAGAGCCAGTAGCCAGGAATCCCTTTGTTTGCAGTCCTTTCAAATCTTCTTGCTGTGCCAACTTCCAGCAGCACAGCCAAGCAACTTCTTGGAAGAAATAATATTACTTGTAACAAAATATCTTTGTGGTTACTCGCTCTAGCCATCACCAATTCCTGACAAGGATTCTCACAGAACCGAAGAAATTACAGAGCTACTTTAGATGTATAGCAGCATCCTACTGTGCAAATACAGACTTGTATTCTACTTGTAAAAAATACACCACCAATAGCAACTGTTCTGTTTGTCTACGGGACACTCTGGGTCACAAACGAAGTTTCCATTAGATAATTCAGTGCTACTGATTCAGTTCCCCACTCAGCCATGGCAAACCTGATTGACTTTATGCAGAATCAAAGGGGAACTCAAAGCAATTGATTTTTCTTCATCCCGTGCTTCTGTTCATTAGGCAACATGTGCAAGGTGGCTGGCTTTCAACCCGGCAGCTTCCTATGAGAAATAGTTCACTACATGTCATGTGAAGTTGAAGATGTAGCCCTTCGGGGGCTATGGGAAGAGTCACCCTCAGCTCTGAGAAATTTCCTGTGCTCCTCAGAGGCAGTCTAAGTGCTAATGTTTCCCTTCTCTTATGGAAATGCTTGCTGCTTATTGTAAATCCAGAATCGATACTTGGATTCTCCTCTGTGGGCTGGTGTCTATTTTCCTGTACATTCATGCACATCTCCTCAGATTTTCAAGATTCTGCTGAGCTGAAAGCTCAGAACATAGGCATGAAGATGTGAATTAACACCATTAGATGAAGAAAGAGAGGTTGGAATTGGGCAAATCCAAGCAATTTCTTCTTTTATCATCTAGACATTACATTAGTAATGCCTCTGGTTTTATAAAGTATGGCAACTTTACACAATTTAAATTTTAACTTATTTTTCAAGTCTGATCTTAAACATATTTTCAAATTTGATAACTACTTTGTTTTCATCTTTGAAAAGATACTTTTAAGTTGTAAATCACTTCTAATACACAGAAAAATGTAGAATATAAAATAGCAGATGCTTGTGTTTCCACTTTAGGATTAAATATTTTTTGCTATATTTTCTTCAAATTTCTTTTTATTTTAAGAAATACTGGCCAGGTGCGGTGGCTCACGCCTGCAATCCCAGCACTGTGGGAGGCCGAGGCGGGCAGATCATGAGGTCAAGAGATGGAGATCATCCTGGCCAACATGGTGAAACCCCGTCTCTACTAAAAATACAAAAATTAGCTGGGCAGGGTGGTGTGTGCCTGTATTCCCAGCTATTCCGGAGGCTGAGGCAGGAAAATTGCTTGAACCCATGAGGAGGAGGTTGCAGTGAGCCGAGATTACGCCACTGCACTCCAGCCTGGGCGACAGAGTGAGAATCTGTATCAAAAAAAAAAAAAAAAAAAAGTGTACCAAATCACAGATAAAGGTAAAACTCTCTCCTTCATCCTCTTGACTTGATTTTATACATCAGGCAGATCTTGTTTTGAATTCCAGCTCTACACTTATTAGCTTTGTAACTGTGGGCAAATTATTTAACTTCTAAGTGGCAGTTGCTCATATGGGCAAGCTGCTTGCTCTAGTTATCTATTGCTGTATAGCACACAACCACATAATGGTGTCTTAAAACAATAATCACCATTTGTTTTGCTCATGAATTGGTACATCTGAGCAGAGCGTAGCAGGAAAGGTTTATTTTTGCTAAATACAATGTTAGCTGGGGCACAGGAGGCTGCAGCAGCAGCTTATGAGGTGGTGCACTCACATGGCAGGGAAGTCAGGACAGGCTGTTGACTGTTTGCTTAGCTGGGGCTGAGGGCTGGAGACCTTGTTGCTCTCCACAAGGGCCTCTCCATGTGGCCTGGGCTTCCTTGCAAAATGATAGTTGAGTTTAAGGGTTAGTAACCAAATATAGCCAGGCAGAAGCTGTGTCGCCTTCTATGATCTGGCCTGAAAAGTCACTCAGAGCCACTTCCATCAAACTCGATTAGTCAGGACAGCTGCCAAGCCTGCCTGGGCTTAAGAGGCAGAACAGCAACTCCACTTCTTGATGGGGAAGTTAGGCAGGAAATATTGTTGTGACCATTATTAGCAATTAAATTCTTCTACAATGGCTAGTACTAATAGTGACTTCCAATGGGTTTACTATGAAGACTGACAAGAAAAATGTATAGTATATGCAGGATAGTGCCTGGCTAGCCCTTGGAAGGAGCTCAAATATATTAATTTAATTCTTTTTCTTCACTAGAACTTTAGTTCATGTTTGTTTCCCCAAAGCAGATGTCACGGGACTGCGGAAGTCCTAGGCATTCAGCAAGTGTTTGCTTTTTCAGTGAAGGAGGGGAAGGGGTTAATAATTGTAAGGTTTTGAGAATATTTAGTCATGCTCTTATTATCTTTAGGATCACAGATCTCTTATAATCTTATAAAACTTGAGGAACCCCTTTGTAAGAAAGTGCACATTTGGCCGGGCGCGGTGGCTCACGCCTGTAATCCCAGCACTTTGGGAGGCCGAGGTGGGTGCATCACGAGGTCAGGAGATCGAGACTATCCTGGCTCACACGGTGAAACCCCGTCTCTACTAAAAATACAAAAAATTAGCCGGGCGTGGTGGCGGGCGCCTGTAGTCCCAGCTACTCGGGAGCCTGAGGCAGGAGAATGGCGTGAACCCAGGAGGTGGAGTTTGCAGTGAGCCGAGATCGTACCACTGCACTCCAGCCTGGGTGACAGAGCAAGACACAGTCTCCAAAAAAAAAAAAAAAAAAAAAAAAAGGTACACACTTCTGTATCCGTTAAATGATTTTATTTCATGGGGTTCATAGCCCATTGCATTTATGGACTCCAGGTTAAGAGCCTCAGATTGAGACTTTTGCCTCTGACTTGGATACACTTAAAGTGAAAACGTGCCATTTCCAGTGAGCTCAAGCCGTCATTTATGTCCCATATTTAACTCTATTCACCAAATAATTAACCAGGATGTAGGCATTTTGTTTCACTCCAGCTATGTTGCACACTGCCTCGTCACCGAATTTAGGAGCACAGAGCCCCTATAACATTGTGTTTAGGTCAGAGAAAAGACAAGACTCAGGAAGCTGAGGGACAATTAACACATTTATTCTGAGGTTGCTTTCTAGTCCATCATTGTTCCTGCTATGTAGGTATTAGGCTTTTCTAATCAGCATTTATTTTACAAGTTGCCAAGTCCAGCAATAACGTCTTAAAGAAACATCTGAAGAACTCAAATATGGGGGCAGTTACACTGTGATTTGCTTGTTCCGTGATATAAATTCATAAGGAAAAAGCTGGGGAAGAGGCTTGACATCAACTTAGTTCACACAGAGAGACCCTTCAAAGACTGCAGAGAGGAGTTCGCAGCACCCCACCATAATGAGGGCTTTTAGGAGAGACCAGTTATTTCAGAGGTAGCTAGCAATTAAACCCTGCTGCTGTTATGAGAGAATGAGCTACTCTGCAGTGTCACTGATCTGTTGCTGTCTCCTGTCTGAACAATCTGAGCATTCAGTAGGCACGGCCTGCTGTGTCAAAACACAGGCCACAGTTGGGGCTGCTTATGGCATACCTAGTGGCCGCTAGGGCACCGTGATGGGTCTGCTGGGCACAGTGGACTTCACAGTGCCTTAAAACATTGTTTATGTCCCGGGGGTGGTTGGGGCTGTGCTACCCCCTGCCTGAAATAACTTTGTGACCCCGAAGAGCTGTCCAAGCAGGCAGATGATGCCCAAGTGCCAGCTTTATGACTATTTATGGTTGTTTTCTTTATGCTTCAGGAAATTTAAAATCTCCTCCACCTTTCAGAAGGCATGTGAAATTGAAGAGAAGCACATGAGACCAATGAAATGCTCCATGTTAAGCCAGTTCCAGCTGAAAGAATAGAATATGCAGTCCCAGAGGCTGCATTGTCCAGATCAGAGTTTCCCAACATTTTTTACCTCTTTCTACTCGGCAATACTATGCAAAATGGATGCTTCTACTCTATCTTGTCCCCCTCAGTCTCAGGTACTTATGTGAAGAACTGATACAGTTCAATTGTCTTTGATGGCAACTTGTTCTGACAAACACTGAGTGCAATCCCCAAGAGTCTGGAGGGTCTGGAAGCCTCCCCAGCTCTGTCTCGGATCCTCATTCTTCCTCATTGTGAGACTCCTCACGATGAGAAGGGAGGCAATAAGAGACCCGTGGTCTTCAAACTGGAGAAGATGTGCCCCAGGTGAATGTAAGACCTCACAAATGGTGTGTAGGCATGGCAGAGTGTTCAATTTCAAGAGACTCAATTCCAAAATTTATGTGCCTTTGAAAAAGTATGGCCATTCTGGACCTTGCTTCTTTCATTCCTTTCTATAATCATCTTCTTTCCACTTTGCAAGGAGAGGTATTTATCTCAGCCATCTGGAACCTTAGCTTGGTGCATCATCCTGGCAGAACAAGCCTTCGGGTCACCAAACAAAGTGGTAGTTTTAATTTTGTATGCTGATATTAACAAAGTAATAGCTACTAATAAAAAGGTAGCTGGCTTTCAATCTTTTGCTTCCAAAAAAATTGAAGAAGAACCTCATCACTAGTAGCACTTTAAAAATAACTTTAGATGATAGGTCACCATGTATCTTTGGGCACAAAGCTCAGCCTCTTTATCTACAGGGTCAACCTTCTGCACATGTTGTATCTCCTTCCCTGCTTTATTTTTTTCTCTTTTATACTTGTCACTATTTACTATGCAATATTGTATATTTTACTTAAAAAATGCATGTGTTGTCAGACTCCCTCATTACAAGTTAAGCTTCATAAGGGAAAAATCTTTGTCGGTCTTCTATATAGTTTTGCTCCCTGCTATAACCCTCAAACCTAGAACAGTGTCTAGTACAAAGCAGGTCCTAAAAAGTACTTGGAGAAGGAGGGAATTTTAAAAAATTGAGTGACATTGTTACAGCAAATTTCTTCCCATTCTCCTATTTTTTCTGTGAATTTTTCTATAAATAAATACTAGCACCAAATATTGGAAGTATTTGAGGTAGCCCATCATTCCAGCAATAACTAATATTCATCCATGAAGACATGAACTGATTGAAACAAAACTGCTGCATTCATTTCATTAAGAGGTGCTTTTCCAATAATATTTCATTTTATGTTTAGGACTTATTCATCAAGATTTGTAATAAATTTATGTTTGCTCAATCATGTTGATGGCCAATAATTGAAATTATATTCCCATCCAAAGAAGAAATTAAACACTTAAAAATTTCCAGTTTACAGGGAAAATTAATTTTTTGGGGTGAATAAATCTGAAAAGATTTGCAAGCCACCACACTGATTTCAGTAAAATGTAATTGAGAAAAATTAAATATGTCTAAATGAATGGGAGAATATAAAAGATTAATGGATTTGAAACTCAATATTTTAAAATACCAATTGATTTTTGGAGCAATTAATCTATGAATTCAAAGAAAGCCCAATAAAAATTTCAGCAGTTTAATAAAAATGCTGATTTCTAAAATTTATGTGAGAAGGCAAAGACTCAAGATAAGACAACATTGAAGAAGAACCAAGTTGGGCCGGGCGCGGTGGCTCAAGCCTATAATCCCAGCACTTTGGGAGGCCGAGATGGGCGGATCACGAGGTCAGGAGATCGAAACCATCCTGGCTAACACGGTGAAACCCCGTCTCTACTAAAAAATACAAAAAACTAGCCGGGCGCGGTGGCGGGCGCCTGTAGTCCCAGCTACTCGGGAGGCCGAGGCAGGAGAATGGCGTGAACCCGGGAGGCGGAGCTTGCAGTGAGCTGAGATCCGGCCACTGCACTCCAGCCTGGGCGGCAGAGCGAGACTCCGTCTCAAAAAAAAAAAAAAAAAAAAAAAAAAAAAAAAAAAAAGAAGAACCAAGTTGAAGAACTTATACTACCAGATATCAAGACTTTTTTCCAAGTAAATTACAGTAATTAAGAGAGTATGCCATTACATAAGAAAGGACAATAGATAAATGAAACATATGCCATTACATAAGAAAGGACAATAGATAAATGAAACGATAGAGTTAAAAAATAAATCTACTTGATTTATGACAAAGGTGTCATCATAGGACAACAGGGAAATAATAGTTTTATATATATGTTTCAATGGGTTTTTGGCAAACAGGTGGTGTTTGGTTACACAGGTAAGTTCTTTAGTGATGATTTCTGAGATTTTGGTGCACCCATCACCCAGGTAGTATACACTGTGCTCAATGTGTAGTCGTTTATCCCTCACCCACTCCCACCTTTCCCCCCATTTCCCAAAGTCCATTATGTCGTTCTTATGCCTTTGAGTCCTCATAGCTTAGCTCCCATTTATAAGTGAAAACATACAATGCTTGGTTCTCCATTCCTGAGTTACTTCACTTAGAATAATAATCTCCAATTCCATCCAGATTATTTTGTTCCCTCTTATGGCTGAGTAATATTCCATGGTGTATATATATATATATTTTATACCATATAAAAATATAATATACCATATAAATGTAAAAATATAAATATATATATTTTTAAATGTTTTCTTTGTGTGTGTGTATATATATATACACATATATATACACACATAGATATATACATATATGTGTATATATACATATATACACACATATACACACACACACACATAAATATATGCCACATTTTCCTTATGCACTTGTTGACTGATGGGCATTTGGACTGGCTCCATATTTTTGCAATTGTGAGTTTTGCTGCTATAAACATGCATGTCAAGTGTCCTTTTCATATAATGACTTTTCCTCTGGGTAGATACCCAGTAGTGGGATTGCTGGATCAAATGGCAGATCTATTTTTAGTTCTTTACAAAATCTTCACACTATTTTCCATAGTGGTTGTACTAGTTTACATTTCCACCAGCAGTGTAAAAGTGTTCCCTTTTCACCACATCCATGCCAACATCTATTCTTTTTTGATTTTTAAATTATGACTATTCTTGTAAGAGTAAGGTGGTATCACATTGTAATTTTGATTTGCATTTCCCTGATAATCAGTGAGGTTGAGCATTTTTTCATATGTTTGTTGACAATTTGCATATCTTCTTTTTAGAATTGCCTATTCATGTCTTAGCTCACTTTCTGATGGATTTGTTTGTTTGTTTTTTTCCTGCTGATTAGTTTGAGTTCCTTGTAGATCTTGGAGATTAGTCATTTGTCGGATGCGTAATTTGCAAAGATTTTCTCCAGCTCTGTGGGTTGTCTGCCTACTCTGCTAATTATTTCTTTTGCTGTGCAGAAACTTTAGTTTTATTAAGTCCCATCTCTTTATCTTAGTTTTTGTTGCATTTGCTTTTGGGTTCTTGGTATGAAGTCTTTGCCTAAGTCAATGTCTAGAAGGGTTTTTCCAATATTATCTTCTAGAATTTCTATGGTTTCAGGTCTTAGATTTAATTCTTTGATTCATCTTGAGTTGCTTTTTATACGTATAAGGTGAAAGATGAGGATCCAGTTTCATTCTTCTACCTGTGAGTTATCATTTATCTCAGCATCATTTGTTGAATAGGGTGTCTTTTCCCCACTTAATGTTTTTGTTTGCTTTGTTGAAGATCAGTTGGCTGTAAGCATTTGGCTTTGTTTCTGTGTTCTCTATTCTGTTCCATTGGTCTATGTGCCTATTTTTATATCAGTACCATGCTGTTTTAGTGACTATAGCCTTGTAGCATAGTCTGAAGTCAGATAATGTGATGCCTCCAGATTTGTTATTTTTGCTTAATCTGGCTTGGGTGTGTGGGCTCTTTTTTGGTTCCATGTGGATTTTAGGATTTTTTTCTTTTTTTCTTTTTTTTTTAGTTCTGTGAAGAATGATGATGGTATTGTGATGGGAATTGCATTGAATTTGTAGATTGCTTTTGGGAGTATGGTCATTTCACAGTATTGATTCTATGTATCCATGAGCATGGGGTGTATTTCCATTTGTGTCATCTATAATTTCTTTCAGCAGTGTCTTGTGGTTTTCGTTGTAGAGGTCTTTCACTTCCTTGGTTAGGTATATTGTTAGGTATATATGTTAAGTGTGTGTGTGTGTATATATATATATATATGGCAGCTAGTGTAAAAGGGATTGAGTTCTTATTTGATTCACAGCTTCATTGCTGTTGGTATATAGCACTGCTACTGATTTGTGTATTTTGTATCCTCAAACTTTACTGAATTTATTTATCAGTTCTAGGATCTTTTTGGGTTAGTCTGTAGGCTTTTCTAGGTATATGATCATATCAACAGTGAGCAGTGATGGTTTGACTTTCTCTTTACTAATTTGGATGCCCTCTATTTCTTTCTCTTGTCTAATTGCTCTGACTAAGACTTCCAGTACTGTGTTGAACAGAAGTGGTGAAAATGGGCATCCTTGTCTTGTTCCAGTTCTCATGGGGAAAGCTTTCAACATTTCCCCATTCAGTATAGTGTTGACTGTGGGTTTGTCATACATGGCTTTTATGACCTTAAGGTATGTCTCTTCTATGCCAATTTTGCTGAGAGTTTCAATCATAAAGGGATGCTGGATTTTGCCAAATGTTTTTTCTGCATCTATTGACATGATCATGTGATTCGTGTTTTTAATTAATTCTGTTTGTGTGGTGTATCACATTTATTGACTTGTGTATGTTAAACCATCTCTGTGTCCCTGGTATGAAACCCACTTGATTATGGTGGATTATCTTTTTAATATGCTGTTGGATTTGGTTAGCTAGCATTTTGTTGAGCATTTTTGCATCTATGTTCATCAAGGTATTGGTCTGTAGTTTTTGTTGTTATTATATCCTCTCCTGATTTTGGTATTAGGGTGATAGTGGCTTCATAGAATGATTTAGGAAGAATTTCCTCTTTCTCTATCTTGTGGGATAGTGTCAATAGGATTTGTACCAATTCTTTGAATGGCTGATAGAATTCAGCTATGATTCCATCTGGTCCTGGACTTTTTTTAATTGATATATTTTTTAAAATTATCATTTCAATCTTGCTGCTTGTTATTGGTCTGCTCAGGGTTTCTAGTTATTCCTGGTTTAATCTAGGAGGGTTGCATATTTCCAGGAATTTATCTATCTTTTCTAGGTTTTCTAGTTTGTACACATAAAAGTGTTCATAGTAACCTTGAATAATCTTTGTCTGTGTTATTCTTTGTAATATCTCCCATTTTGTTTCTAATTGAGCTTATTTGGATTTTCTGTCTTTTCTTGGTTAAATTTGCTAATGATCTGTCAATCTTATTTATCTTTTCAAAGAACTAGCTTTTTGTTTCACTTATCTTTTGTATTTTTTTTTTTTTCAATATATTTGGTTCTGCTCTGATCATCGTTATTTCTTCTGCAGGGTTTGGGTTTGGTTTGTTCTTCTTTCTCTAGCTCCTTCAGGTGTGACCTGAGATTGTCTATTTGTGCTCTTTCAGACTTTTTGATGTAGGCATTTAATGCTTTAAACTTTCCTTTAGAATTGCTTTTGCTGTATCCCAGAGGCTTTGATAGGTTGTGTTACTATTATTGTTCAGTTCAAATAATTTTTAAGTTTCCATCTTGATTTCATTGTTGACCCAGCAATGATTTAGGAGATTATTTAATTTCTATATATTTGCAGGATTTTGAGTCTTCCTTTTGCAATTGATACCCAATTTTATTCCACTGTGGTCTGAGAGAGTACTTGATATAATTTCAATTTTTGTAAATTTGTTGAGACTTGTTTTGTGGACTATCTTATGGTCTACCTTGGAGAATGTTCCATGTGCTTATGAATAGAATGTACATTCTGCAGTTGTTGCATAGAATGTTTTGTAAATATCCATTAAGTTCATTTGTTCCTAGGGTATAGTTTAAGTCCATTGTTTCTGTGTTGACTTTCTGTCTATATGACCTGCCTAGTGCTGTCCGTGGAGTATTGAAGTCCCCCACCATTATCGTGTTGCCATCTATCTCATTTCTTAGGTCTAGTAGTTACTATTTTATAAATTTGTGAGTTCCGGTGTTAGATGCATATATATTTAGGATTGTAATATTTTCCTGTTGGACTAGTCCTTTATCATAATATAATGTCCCTCTTTGTCTTTTTTTTTTTTTTTTAACTGTTGTTGCTTTAAAGTTTGTTTTGTCTGATATAAAAAACAGCTACTCCTGCTCACTTTTGGTGTCCATTTGCATGGAATATCTTTTTCCACCTCTTTGCCTTAAGTTTACATGAGTCCTTATGTGTTAGGCAAATTTCTTGAAGACAGAAGAGACTTGGTTGGTGAATTCTTACCCATTCTGCCATTCTGTATTTTTTAAGTGGAGCATTCAGGCCATTTACAATCAACACTAGTATTGAGATATAAGGTATTATTCTATTCGTCATGCTAGTTGTTGCCTGAATACCTTGCTTTTTTTCTATTGTGTTATTGTTTTATAGGTCCTGTTAGATTTATGCTTTCAGAAGGTTCTATTTTGATGTATTTTGAGGTTTTGTTTCAAGATTTAGAGCTCCTTTGAACAGTTCTTGTAGTGTTGGCTGGGTAGTGGCAGATTCTCTCAGCATTTTTTTGTCTGAAAAGACTATATCTTTTTTTCATTTATGAAGCTTGGTTTGTTGGATACAAAATTCTTGGCTGATAATTGTTTTAAGGAGGCTAAAGATAGGACCCCACTTCCTTCTAGCTTATAGTTTCTGCTGAGAAATCTGCTCTTAATCTGATAGGTTTTCCTTTATAGGTTACCTAATGCTTTTGCCTCACAGCTCTTAAGATTCTTTCCTTTGTGTTGACTTTAGATAGCCTGATGACTATGTGCCTAGGCAATTATCTTTTTGCAATGAATTTCCTGGGTGTTCTTTGAGTTTTTTTGTATTTGGATGTCTAGATCTGTAGTAAGGCCAGAAAATTTTTCCTCACTGATTCCCTCAAATATGTCTTCTAACTTTTAGATTTCTCTTCTTCTCCAGGAACACCAATTACTCTTATGTTTGGTTGTTTAACATAGTCCCAAACTCCTTAGAGGTTCATTTTTTTCTGATTTTTCCTTTGTTTTTGTTAGATTGGATTAATGCAAAAGCCTTGTCTTTGAGCTCTGAAGTTCTTTCTTGTACTTGTTTGATTTTATTGCCGAGATTTTCCAGTGTATTTTGCATTTCTCTAAGTGTGTCCTTCATTTCCAGAAATTGTGATTGTTTTAAAATTTATGCATTCTATTTCTCTGGAGATTTTTTCATCCATATCCAGTAACATTTAAAACTTTCCTTAAGTGGTACTTCACCTTTCTCTGATGCCTCCTTGAATAGCCTGATAATCAACCTTCTGAATTATTTTTCTGGCAATACAGATATTTCTTGTTGGTTTGGATCCATATTGCTGGTGAGCTAGTGTGATCCTTTGGGGGTAGTAAAGAACCTTGTTTTGTCATATTACCAGAATTGTTTTTCTGGTTCCTTCTTATTTGCATGGACTATGTCAGAGGGAAGATCTGGGGCTCAAGTTCTGCTGTTCAGATTCTTTTGTTTCATGGGGTGCTTGCCTTGATTTGGTGCTTTCCCTCTACCCGTAGGGATGGGGCTTCCTAAGAGCCTGACTATAGTGACTGTTGTTTCTATTTGGGTCTAGTCATCCAGCAGAGCTACTGGGCTCTGGGCTGGTACTGGGGTGTGTCTGCAAAGAGTCCTATGATGTGAACTGTCTTCAGGTCGCTTGGCCATGGTTACTAGCAACTGCTCCAGTGGAGGCAGCCGGGCAGTGAAGTGGACTCTGTGTGGGACCTTGGTTATGGTTTTGTTTAGTGCACTGCTTCTCTTGAATGCCGGTTGTGCTGGCAGTAAAGTTGTCACATGGAAAGACTCAGGACCTCTGGTTAGCCAGGATGTTACAGGTGGTGAAATTAGCTGTTGTCTTCTCCTTTCTTGGGGCAGTGTTGTTCTTTTATGAGTTGTTCTTTTACGGTTTGAGTTGGCTAGCCTCCAGCCAGGAGGTGATGCTTTCAAGACAGCATCAGCTGTGGTAGTATAGGGAGGATACAAACTTCCCCTATGGTCACCTGGAGTACTCAGCTCTCTCAGGTTGAGGGCAGGGCCATTAGAGCTCCCAAGAGATTATGTCTTTTGTCTTTGGCTACCAGGCGGGTAGAGAAAGACCATTAGCTGGTAGCAGGGTTGGGTGTGTCTGAACTCAGACTCTTTGGGCAGGGCTTGCTGTGACTGCTGTGGGGTATGGAGGTGTGGTTCTCAGGCCAATGGAGTTATGTTCCCGGGGGAATTATGGCTGCCTCTGCTGTGTCACACAGGTTGCCAGGGTAGTGGGAGAAAATGAGCAATGATAGGTTTCGGTCAGTTCTCATGCAGCCAGAAAGGCCAGCCTCACTCCCACTGTGTCCCCGCCAATAGCACCAAATTTATTTCCAGGCAACCAGTAAGCAGGGCTTAGAACTTGCCCCAGGCTACAAGCCTCCCTGCTGAGAAAGCAAGCAGGGCTTTCAGACTTCACCCCTCCCTGCCTGCAGAGGCTTCTGTGGTTGTATCTGTACTTCTCTTTTGCTCCCCCGTCACTGCAGATTCTGTCCAGGAAAATTCACATTATGTTTAAATTATTACAAAGTTTAGCAGGAAGTTTCTTTCTCCCTGTGGTTTTCCCCCAATTCCACTGACAGCCTTCCCCAAGGTCCCCTGTGAAATAAAGTAAGAAATGGCTTCCCTGGTCTTCCTTGGAGGCCAGGAGTCCCTACAGGGATCTTCCCAATGCTGCTTCTGCTTTTATATTTCACTCCAGCTCTCTAAATTCGTTTCAGTTCTAGGTGAGGTTAAATTCTTCTCCCGTGATCTGAATTTTCAAGTTCCCCAGTAAGGATGTGTGCTTGGAAACAGATGTTCCCCCTCTCACACTTTGGGCACTCACAGTTTTCAGCTGTTTCACGGAGTATGCAGCGGCAAGCCACTTCTTTCAAAGGCTCTGTGAATTCTTTCAGTTTCCCTGATATTTTCCTGCAGTAGTTCTTGGAGCAGAAGTTCATGATGTGAGTCTCCACATGCTGTTCTCTCCATCTGAGTGGGAGCTGCAAGTTAGTTCTGTCTCCTGTCTGCCATTTTCTTTGCAATGTGGTCAAGAATAGTTTTCTATGTGAAGGGTTTTTTGGTCAACTGAATACACATATGGAGGAAATAAAGAATGATGATTTCTACCTCACATGATATGTAAAAATCAATAGACCACAATGTAAGATGCTTAACATATAATATAATATGATATAATATAGAAGAATATCTTCATGGGACATAGTTTAGGCAAAGTCCTAAAAAGTATGAAAAAGTACTAACCACAGAATTTCTTACTTTAAGCTTAATAACTGAACTATACAAATTAAAAACTTTTGTTCATGAAAAGATAACACTGAGAATGGAATTTCAATCTGCAAGAATTTTTTTACTGCAGAAATATCTATCGAGCTAAGACAAATTTTTTAACAGAATAAACAAATGACATTAGGACAGAATTTTATGGGAGAAGTGGAATGTAGAAAATGTCCAAAAATAAGATGGAATGGTTTAAAATTTCAACTATTAGTTAAAGTTTGTTTAGGGACATTAAAATGGTTAATGATGAGTATTAAATCACTATAGCATTTAGAATCCATGGGATACTTTCAGAAGAGTAATGCTTTCATTTTTATTATTAAAAATTGTAGTGATTTTGTATGGTGTTAATTTATCTAAGCTGGAATTATGTGTCCTGGAATTTCCTTCTGTATATGGTTCTGAGTTAGGGTTGGCTATATAGACATTTGTGAGATTATGGAAGGCAAGTGAAACAGCAGTTCTGATGCTCAGGAAGTTGGTATGGAGTCCCAGGCTCTACTGCAATTCACATGTGGAGTGCTGACAGCTGAGAACAGGACATGCTTGACAACTGAGACCACAGTAGGGGTGGGTCACTTACACAGCTCAGTGGAGGCCAACAGGAAAGATGTGAAAGGAAGTGGATGTCTAATCCTACTCCTCACATCCCACACTGCCACATCAACCCTGACTTCAGAATCAGTCCCTGTGCTTGCACTTGATGTGGCTGTGAAATCACTGAGATGGCTGAGTTCTGAAAGCCACTACCATGAAGAAGAAGCATTAAGTCTGGTCTTTGGAAAATAGTGGTGGTTACGCTTTTGCTTTTTAAAAATCATACCCACAACATCTGTCATGTCATATTCTCTTACATTGTATCAAGTCAGACTTTAACAATGGTGTGTTCTTCTATTTAATAATTGTATTGGATAGCCATATAGAATTTTGCAGCTATTAAAATGAAACACAGTTTTTGTTTTTAAATTTTTTTGTTGTTAGATTTTTTTAGTATTTGAACTGGATTCTGAAATTCTGTTATTCTAATGATAAGCTTCACATATTGAATATTCTGTGCTGAGACAATTGATTTGAAAGAAGATTATTGAATGTGTTCTGTTACATGTGCCTACTCATATCCACTTAAATTTTAGTGGGCTAATCCATTATTTTCACTATATTGTGCCAATACTTTATATTATCACTCAACATTTAAATATGAATATTCTGGTTTTAATCTAGTGAGTTACTAATGTCTCTCTTTCTATCTTTTTTGGTCTATTTATGAAGAACTTTATTGTTAACAAAATTCTGGAAAGAAAGGTACTACTGCATTTTGGAATGCATTTGGACTTTCACACCTAAAATATCTGGATTAAATATTAGTTGCAGTTCTTACATGCTATGTGAGTTGGGAAAAAAAAATCGTAGTTTGCTCATCTGTAAAATGAAGACAATGGCTGCCTCACAGGGTGTCATTACCTTATACAAGATAATGGCAATGGAGTGCCGGCACACAGAAAGCCTGCAGTAAACAGCAAGCTGTTGCTGACTTATTCAAACATTTATCTTATTTTGAGGATACACTCCCATCAACTGTTATTTCCAAAATTTCAAAGGCTCTGTCTAATGTAGGATTACATAATGATTTGTAAGAATTCCAACATTCTGTCCTTGCTATCCCCCGAACAGTGTTGTGTCCTTGTGGAACTTGCACGAACATGTGTTTGGTTGGATTTCCTCATATTTAAAATGAGCAGCTACTTTGGAAGGGAAAATTTATTAGTGTGCCACATTTTGAGGACTAATAGTTTCATCTTCTATGACTTTTTTATTATGGAAAGAAAGCTTGTCTGCATAAATATCTCTTAGGAAAGAAAAGAAAACTCCATGGAGGCAGAATTCGTGAATTTGAGTGTCATGTGGAAGTGTCGTCCTTCTCTCTCTTCAGGGCTGCTGCTGAATAGCTCATGGGCAGGTCAGTGCCTGGCGCTCAGGACAATGCTGCTCACCTTTCCTTTAGCTTTTGACTGACATTGCTTTCATTTTCTACTCCCTTTATTCCCCAGTAGCACAAACCAGGAGAGAAGATCTCTCTCCTGTCGTTATCATTTCAAGTCACTCCAGAGAGTCTTTGAAAATAATATCTCCTTTGAGTAAGGTGCCCAAAGTGGCTTTTTCCAATTGTTTTCAGTGTTACTCCTTTAGATTCACTGATATGCTTATTCTGGTTATTCTGTGAGGAACCCCTGTACTGTGCTTGCTTTAGGGTTTTGTTTCTGATTCTTGAGTCGGAACCAGGCTGTAGAGTCCCTATAGGGGTGCATTTACTATTGCTGCAGCTTCTGTCATTGTTTTTTGTTGCAAGAGTTGTACCGTATTAATAAAGATGTCTATAACACACCACCTCTCACCATTCCAGCCCTCTCCTAACATACATACAATTTTTTTGTGTTGATTTTCTCACATTTGGAAAAAGTAAGTTATTTTTCTTACTTTAGTCTGCATTTTTTTTTTTTTCAAGAGACAGAGTCTTGCTTTGTTTTCCAGGCTGGAGTGCAGTGGCACCATCAGGGCTCACTGCAGCCTCAGTCTCCCGGGCTCAACAGATTCTCCCACCTCAGCCTCCCAAGCAGCATGCACCAGCACACCCTGCTACTTTTCTTTCTTTCCTTTTTTTTTAGAGAGAAGCTCTCACCATGTTGCCCAGGCTGATCTCAAGCTTCTGGCCTCAAGGGATCATCCCACCTTGGCCACCCAAACAGCTGGGATTACAGGTGCATGTCACCACACAAGACTTTATCGGTATCTTTAATGGTACATTTTCTGTTATTTTAAGAGTTACTCAGCTCTTTTTAAAGACACACAAATTGTGCTCTCTTTCTCTATAGTAGATATGCCCTTAATCCTTCCTTAATCTTTGTCAAGAGCTCAGTAATTAGATGGAGTGGCTGCTTTGGCCTCACTGAAGGCCCTCTCAAAGTTTTTGTAATTTTTAAATTACCATCTGTTCAGATTCACTGGTGGCTGGGGTCTTTGTGTCAGTGTTGCTGGGCTCATTTGGAGGAACCTTTTATTCAGGAGAAAGCAAGAGTGGAAAAAATTCTTGAAAACACCTACCTTTTCTATTTTTGGAGCTATTCAACATTTTTGTTTGACTGTACTTCTGGCTTTTGTTCCCACTGTGAGTAGAGATCTTTAGAATTAGATGTTTCTCATACTCAGTGCTGACAATTTTTTCCCATTTTAAAATTTTCTAATAGTGTATAATATTTACATAATGGGATAATGAATTTCTAAACTCTTTGGAGTCAACGAAGCAGAATAGAATGGCTGAGAGGAAAAGTCATGGTCAAAAAGGTATGAGGCTTAAAACAGTACTGAGACTTTGCCTAAATAGTTTTAGACAAATTCTTTTCCTATTTAATAAATTTTTTCTTAGTTATCCAGTTTTTTCCCTTAATATATATATTTTTATCATTCTTATTTAAGTCTAGCCAATGTTTTACTTTGCTCTTTAAATCAAGTAACAAATGCTTGCTGGCATTGAAGTCTCTTTATAATTCCTTTTTACTGTTTGCTTTCACAACTTTGGACATTTCCCTTCTGAAGTACTTTCTTTTTATAGCTCCTATTAATACTTTTGTTTCTCTCTTTCCTAGGACAATCTCCATCGAAAATGCCATTTGCTCACTGAGATCTCTTTTATAAATCCTTTTTCCCTTTCTATGAATTACTGTTCAAAGAAAATTGAATTTGATCATATCATTCCTAAGATTAAATCCATTCACTGCTCCACATCATGCAGCAGAGTATCTGAAGTGGTGTGACCTGAGTGGGTACAGATGTGACAAGGTATCAATTTCCTCATTCCCTGGTGTATGTGTGTGTGTGTGTGTGTGTGTGTGTGTGTGTGTGTTCATTGAGTGAGGCTTGAGGTAGCTAGCCTTCTAGGCCAGATATTTCTTGCTGGGAGATGGCTAGTTTATTTACCAGTGGATGCCTGTAAATGTTGGAATTCTCCAGCCAGGCCCCTGTAATCCCAGTGGGAAGCTGAGGTGGGAGAATCACTTGAGCTCAGAAGTTCGAGGATGCAGTGAGCTGTGATTGTGCCACAGCACTCCAGCATGGGGGACAGAGAGAGACACTGTCTCTAAAAAAATAAAATGAAAAAAGAGGCATTCTCCATGAGTGCCAAGTATGAAATAGGTTGAAAATCACTAGTGTAAAACGGAATCCAAGGTCCCTCAAGGACCGATCCACCATTCATTTCGTGAACTGAACATACCCAGTAACTTATGACTTCCTGATTGATCCAGATTTTCCACAGACAGTCCTAAATATTTTATGGCATCTCTAAGCTTTTGTGGCTTATTTTCCCTGGTATCTAAAATGCCTTTCCTTTGCTCTCTTCCTGATGATGTGTTATTTTTCACATGAGACCATACTATATGCTCTGAGCAGCCACATTTGATGCCTTGAGACACAGTTAGCCTCTGCTTATGTTTTCTATGCGTCTGATTCACTTTACACAGACCATTATCTGCATTTCACTCTTCTGTAATTATTTGCCTACCTCACTTCCTTAATAGAATGTAAGATTTTCTGGCAGATCAAGTTTTATTCGTCGCTGCATCCTTGTGGCCTAACTCAGAGCAGTCTCTCAATAATTGTTTTTTGAATGAGTGAATCAATTAATAAGTGAAAAATTAGCTATTTAAATTTGTTTATTTATGCTTATTTTGTTTATTAGGACAATATTTGAAGGACTCAAAAATAATATTAATCATTACAGTGACTTCATGTTTGCAGGTTTAGTGTTTAAGGGACTTAAAAGTCTAAAATTAAACAATAATATGTTGCATCTGGACTATAAATGCTTTTGAATATCAACAGTTTAGTGAACTCAGAACAAGAAAAGATATGAGAGAAATACAGCCAATCAAACATTTCAATGTGCACAGGAGTTAGCAGCCTACCTGAAATATAGAAGGAATACAAGATTCCATCAGGCAATATGATTAAAAGAAGCAAATGAAATGTCAACAAAGTGTCTGTCAAGCCATATGAAAAGATGTTAAAATGTTTTAAAGGGCTAACAAGTATTAAGACAACCAAAATGAGACTCTTAGTAGGAGTAAAGTCTTCTGTGTATTCAAATCTAATGTCCTTTGAGTCCTGTAGTTGTGGGCTGCTAGATTATTTTATGGAATGAGATTTTCTTCTGTTCCAACAACTATTAAAGAAAAGCCCTTTAAATTCATTAGTGGTAAGCTATAGAATCTCCTTAGAATTTGGGTCCTGCTTCCCAGTCGAAAATTCCTGAACATATAGAAAACTTAAGTTGTCTGAGATGCTTATTTATTGGAGAAATGTATTTCTAACATGTGAAATTAACTATAGAGAAAACAAAGTAAGCTAATCTCATATAGTGTTAATACTATTTCAGAAAGTACAGGTTAGGATTTTATAATCATTGGGATAATCTGTGTCTGCATGGTGTATAAAATCTTTTTAGTTCTTAAGATAATCAGATGGATTATATTAGATTTGATAGATTCACCCACTGAAACCAATGCAAAATTTTAATTGAGTAATTGATTTTATACTTATAATTTTAGGTTGAAAGACATGACAATATTTCATTAAATTTGGGTAATGGTAAAAAAACTTGAGATTTAATTTATGAATGAGCTAATTTTATTAGATTTATTAGATTTGTTGTATTGGCTTAAAAACCAGCGAATGTTTTGTTTATTGGGACTAATACATGAAGGACTTCCAAAAATGATAATTACAATGAATTCATGTTAAATGTTTAAGGGAATTTAAGTTATAAATGGAACAGATTATTTAAAGGAATGTAGACGATTGAATTTAAATAGATTGAATAGTAATTGAAGTTCCAATGCGTTGGCTTATGCCTGTAATCCCAGCACTTTGGGAGGCTGAGGTGGGCAGATCACGAGGTCAGGAGATGGAGATCATCCTGGCTAACATGGTGAAACCTTGTCTCTACTAAAAATACAAAAACAAAATTAGCCAGGTGTGGTGGCAGGCACCTGTAGTCCCAGCTACTCGGGAGCCTGAGGCAGGAGAATGGTGTGAACCCGGGAGGCGGAGCTTGCAGTGAGCGGAGATCGTGCCACTGCACTCCAGCCTGTGTGATAGAGCAAGACTCTGTCTCAAAAAAAAAAAAAAAAAAGGATGAAATTCTGATATATGCTACAATATAGTTGAAACTTGAAAACCTTATGGGACGTTAAATAAACCATACACAAAAGAATAAGTATTGTGTAATTCCATTTACATGAGGTAATTAGAATAGACAAATTCACAGAGATAAAAAGTAGAATAGAGGGCAGGGCACAGTGACTCACTCCTGTAATCCCAGCACTTTGGGAGGTCAAGGCAGGCTGATACCTGAGGTCAGGAGTTTGAGACCAACCTGGCCAACATGGTGAAACCCCATCTCTACTAAAAATACAAAAATTAGCCAGGTGTGGTGGCAGGTGCCTGTAATTCCAGCTACGTGGGAGGCTGAGGCAGGAGAATCATTTGAACTGGAGAGGCGGAGGTTGCAGTGAACCAAGATTGTGCCATTGCACTCCAGCCTGGGGGACAAGAGAGAGAGACTTTGTCTCAAAAAAAAAAAAAAAAAAAAAAAAGTAGAATAGAGGTTACTTGAGGCTGGAGGGAGGAGAGGATGACAAGTTGTTGAATGGGTACAGAGATTCTATTTAGGATGATGAAAAAGTTCTGGAAATGATAGTGTTGATGGTTGTACAACATTGTGCATGTACCTACTGCCACTGACTTGTACACTTAAAAATATTAAAATGGTTAATATTATGTTATGCATTTTACCACAATGAAAAGAAACTCTCCCCTAAAGTGATTATTAACACTTACGAGATTTATAAGCAGAATACTTAAAGTTCTATGTAGCATCTAGAGCAGGGGTGTCCAAGTTTTTGGCTTCCTTGGGCCACATTGGAAGAAAAATTATCTTGGGCCACACATAAAATACGCTAACACTAGTGATAGCTGATGAGCTGAAAGAAAAATCTCAAAACAATCTCATAAAGTTTTAAGAAAGTTTACAAATTTGTATTGGGTTGCATTTAAAGTCACCCTGGGCTGCATGTGTCCCATGGGCCGCAGGTTGGACAAGCTTGATTTAGAGCTTAAAAAAACAAAAGAACACAGTTTTAAAAAAATTTGTTACTTTGAAAAAAATGCATAATGGGTTAAAACCCTGAGTAGATATTAATAGAATTTTCTGGGCAGAAAAGCCTCCCTCATAAAAATGTACAAAGTCCTAGAGAAACTTTGGTCTTCACCTGTTTCCCTGAAACTTTCTGGTCTCAGTTATGAGGAAAACACGGTATGACACCTTGGCTTTGACTTTAGGGCTAGTAACTAAGAATGTTTGTTTTCCTTAAGTAAAAAAGAAACAGATTTAATTTACTTTTCCAAATAAACATGTAGGTGAGTAAATAGCAAATGAGGCAAATATAGAGCAAAGGAAAAGAAAATAAAACTTAAGCCCAACCTGTGATTTTTTTCTCACAACATGCGAAAACGCAGTATGCTTTTTATTCTTTTCACAGAGACCTCCTGCTCAATACAGGATTTACAATGAAGTCTCTGGGACAATCTGCCATTTAATTCACTACTCTTTTGAGAGTCAGCATGTCAGGGAAGCCCAGATCATTTCTTCGACCATTTGGTATGAAGCTGCTTCTGAAGTCAAGCCCTTTGTTTTGACTGAAAACCTTTCCAGTAAGTGATTCCCTATATGCTTACTGCTCCTTCTGCCAGGAATGCTCTCCTGGCCTTTGCCTCCTAGCTCCTTTTCATCCTCAGGTCTCAGCCTACATGTCTTCTTCTCAAAGAGAGCTTCCCAGGCATGCTGGAGGCACTCCTGTTTGCTGAATGCCTGATACGCTGGACTCCTGACTCTCCCTTGAGTGACAGGGAAATCCTGCCTCTTTCCACTTGGGGTCTCCCTGTCTGGGAGGGAGCCTTTCTCTGACAGACTCTCTCAGGTGCTCCTCAGTGTCTTACCTCAAAGGCACTTATCACCTGCTTCTCAAGTTAATATGGTCAACTTTTCTCTAAGCAACACTCAACGACCCAGGCCCGTTTGATAATGTGGCTCCGGCATTTGAAACGTGCGGCTCCCAAAGCTTCAGTGCTGGTCTATGTCCAGCAGGAAGAGAGGATAAGAGCATGAAGAATCACATGTGGAAGTTATTTAGGGGCCCTCGTCTAGAATACAATCTCATGGAGCACCTAACTGCCTGGAGGCTGGGATAGATGGAAAGAGAAAGAACTGTTTCCTTCTATGAGGAAAAATGTGGATAAAATGGAAACACTAGTTTGTTATAACTTAGATATAATTTATAATTAACTTACTTTGTGTCTTATACAATTTAGAAGGAAAGGTAAATGCTTTTATCAAATGTTCCCTTTTTTTTTTTCATACTTGCTTTCAAGTCATATGAGTACTCCCTAATATCTCATTTAGGTGCCAGTTTCAAATATTGTTCCCAGCAAGAACACTGAATTATTATTATTTTCTTAGTAAAGTACATAGTGTAGAGAACATGAAGATGAGTGTTCCATATATGCCCTTTATTGCTGGTTACTTGTATGATACTTCTTTTTAAGGAATTGTAAAATCAGATCTCCATTAAATCTTAAATAGTTGGTCCAAGACTATAGCTCTTAAAAATATTATATGCCATTTTGTTATTTGAAAGGATAAACATCTCTTTTATTGTCTGGCCTTACTTTAAAACATTTCTGTTTTATTGACTGACCTTACTTAAAATGCTTTAGTATAACAGTGTGAATGTTAATATAAGCTCTATAGTAGGAATGATTAGTTAATATTTTAAGGACATAATGACAGCTCATCACTTCAAAAGCCGCTTGAACAAGTTCTTCAGAATTTGTTACCTGTGTCTGCATCAGAAATCTGCTTAATCTGCATAAGAATATTAAAAGTACCTTTAAAAATAGAGGCATAATTGATGTACATAGTTTTGGGGCACATGTGATAATTTAATACATTCATATAATTTGCAAAGATCAAATCAGTGTACTTGGGATATCCATCACTTAAATATTTTTCTTTGCTTTATGATGGAAACGTTCAAAGTATTCTCATCTAGCTATTTTGCAAAGTGCAATAGATATTGTAAATTACAGTCACTCTACTATTGAACACTAGATAGTAAAAAATAATTTTTAATTGGCAAAATATGTGCTGTTCAAGAGATGGGATTTTCTGGAAATCCAAGGGAGAAAGTGTTCAAGAAAGAAGTCAACAGCAGCCAAAGCTGTCAATCAATGTTGATAAGATCTGAGAGAACTTGACAATTAGGAAGTCCCTGCTGGCCTCTGAGACAGCATGTTCAGTGATAACTCAGGAGGCATGAGAGTGAGTGGGAGTGGGGTGAGGAAAGGAGTGCTGTCAGTCTCTGCCACTTTGCAGAGAAGTTGGGATGTGGAGGGAAGGAGGAGTATGACAGACAGGAAAGTGCAATTCATGCCAGGTGGAGTCAAGGGTGATTTCTATTTTCTTTTTCTGGTTTATGTGACTTTGTTTATAAGCTGTAGGGAAAAGACCTAGTGGAGGAAGAAGCTGGGCAGAGGGAGTAAAGTTTGGGGAGGGGACAGAGAGAAAACCTAATTAAGGGAGCAAGGTGCTTAAACAGGTGGGTGGGATGGACCTAGCAGCCACAAAAGCCACGGGACTGAATGAAGTCTGCTTTTTCTGTAGGAAGATGATGATCATAGATGGATACAGACAGATCTGACAGAGAGAGAGCCTGGGAACTTGAGGAAATCATTCCCACTGCTTTTATTTTTTGTGTGACAGAGTCTCGGAGATGGAGTCTTAATGCTAAGGGTGCAGGGCAGAGGAGGAGAAAGCCGCCGGCGGTCACATTGCCTCTTTGGGCCTCAATTGTTTATCCCAAAAATGAGGGTACAAACTCTGAGTTCTCTAAAATGAGGCTAGGGTGCTCTGTGGCACTGGCATCTCTAATAATTCACTTTTAGGGGACTTGGAGAAAGCACTGATGAAGAATGAGTGGGAAGGCCCCGTGGCGGGTTGGGCGGCTCACATGTGAGGTTGTGAGGTTGCATCAGGACATGTGCTCCTCTCTGCATCACTAAGCAGCTTAGGGACAGACGTGCAGAAGTGGAGGATCAGTAAACCCACAGTGGGGCTGGCAGAGCCAGCTTAGTGAGACCATTGAGAAGGGGGGTTGTTGGGATTAGAATACTGAATTTAGATCTAAACTGGAAACACAGAGGCCCTGGCACAATGCTATCAACTGCTCTTCTGCTGGGCTCCTAAATTTTACCGCTAATAACCAGGATCAAACTATTGCACAAGATCCTCATAAAATCCTTACAATCCATTTTTTTTTTCCTTGCCATGCATCCAGGGTGTCATGAGGATGTGATTTTTAAATTTGGTACTCTGCTCCCTCATTATCACATCTGCATCCCAAATCCCTCATTTTCCACTCCACACCATCTGGATGGCAGATTCTTCATTCTTCCTTTTCAAGTAAAAGGATGCTGCACAGCCTGGCACTGTTGGTAATGGTGAGAACTGGAGAGCTCCGACCTGGCTAAAGCAGGGCGTAGGGAGGTATGATTCCTCCTTCTGAGCAGGCAGGCATTTGTGTCGAAGGCCTGTTTTAGGGATGAGGCTGATACATCAGACCTCGTTACTGTAACTCTGGAGCACAGAGGTCAGGGTGTTTTAAAACCACTCCTGATGTTGACCATTTGTAAATCAGTGAAGAAGGGAATGTGATGTGCCTGATCACACCTTGAAATCACCACCACCCAAAAGCATCATCTACAGAACTGCAGTGTCAGGGCTGTAGGTGACTTGCGGATCCTCAAAGAGGTGATGTGATTCAGCAGTGGTTACACAGCTAGATATTGGCAGTTAGGACCACCATTACCGAAATCATTTCTAACATTTGGTTTCAAGTAGAAACGTAGAAAATTAGAACCCCTTCTGGGGTGCAGGAGTTGTCTGCTTGCTGGTCTCAAGTTTTTGGCAAAACAGGCTACACCTTCTCTCCAGAAAATTTCCAGATAATATAAGTGCATAATATAGGGCCATGCTTTTGCTCTGGAAAATTGTTAAAGATATAAGTGCACAAATACCTTATTATGAATTAATTGTTTTTTTTTTTTTTTTTCTGTGGTACAGGGAATGGGAGGTTTAAATTTTCTTAGTGAGTGAGGAAAGAGATATGAGAGAATGTAAAGACAAGCATTTTCTACACTATGTATTTTGTACAACAAATATTCACTAATTTCCTATGATGTTCCATACACTGAAGCTGGTTCTGAGATCCTAGGGTAGGTAAGACATGATCTTCACCTTTTATGAGTGGGGGAGGCAATTAATTAAAAAGTAAGTTGAGCGCAGGTTCAGAGACACACTCAGGGTCTACTGAGGCATGGAGAAGAGGAAGAGGGTGTTTGTGAGAAGAATGTTAAAGAACATGTAGGAGTTTTTAGTTATTTGAAGGGAGATGCTATGGTCTGAATGTTTATTTCCCTCCTCCCCCACCAATTCATATGTTGAAACCTAATCCCCAATGTGATGGTGTTAGTAGGTGAGGCCTTTGGGAGGTGATTAGGTCACTCATGAATGGGTTAGTGCCCTTGTAAAAGAGACCTCAGAAAGCTGCCTTGCCCGCTTGCCCATGTGAGAACACAGGAAGAAGAGAGTCATTGATGAACAGAGCAGTGGACCCCCAGCAGACACCAAGTCTGCTGGTACCTTGATCTTAAACTTTTCACAACAGAGCTCTGTGAAATAACTTCCTGTTATTTATAAGCTACCCAGTCTATGGTATTCTGATATAGCAGCCCAGAAGAACTAAGACAGGAGGTGAAGATGTTTCATTTGATGATTGACTAGGTTGGGACAATCAGGGAAGAGTCAGGGAATACAAGGAATATGCCCAAGCTTTTCAGCTGATGTGAAGAACTGTCATTTATATAAATGGAGATAGAGAATAAAAAAGGAAGAACCTTCTTCCCGATCTCTGCCAATGGAAACCCTAATCATCTTACTGAGTCCATTTGTTCATACATTGACTCATTCACTTAATATTCATTCATTGAAAATTGTGTAGGGTTTCCATTATGTTAGGAAATGGGGTCAGCCCTGGTGAATAACATGACTTTAAAAAATTACAGTTGTGTTAAATGTTGCCAAGGAAAAAGCACAGTGTACAATGAAAACATCTCACAATATATCATCTGTATCTTAAACTGAAACGGAGAGGGTGGGAGGAAAGTGATTAAACTTCAGAAGAGACAGCTAAGCTGAAATCCGAAAGGTGTATATAAGTTAGTGGGGTCAACAGAGGGAGGAGGCCTCTCTCAAAGGCCTGGGTGTGAAAGCGCTTGGTGGATTCAGCAAAACACATATGACTGGAGGTGGGTAACGGAGGAGAGTAGGATATGTGGCTGTAGATGATTCCTAGTCAGGCTGAATTATAATCAGGAGTCCTGACTTAAGGAAATGGGCAATCATCTAGGCTCTACTTCACTGTGAGTTTAGTGCTAACCTTGGATCTGGTTCTGGTAAAGGGGCTTCTCTATCTTTCCCCTGTGGGGAGTCTCCAGTTGGTTTGCTGGTTTGGGCATTTGAACGCTTATGATATTCTTGAGAGTCTGTCTCAGTAACCTATTTAAGGGATAGAATCTTGTCACTCAACCAGAGCACTGTAGCTGGGATCCCGTTCTGGGCTACCTGAACTTCCCGTGTGTGGGGTGGCTGAGGTTACAACCCTGCTGGTCCCCACTCTTTGACAGTAACTCTGTCCCCTTCACCACATGTTGCAGATGAGTTGACTCCTAAATGCCTGCCTTACCCTGTGAGTGCCTCCCTTTCAAGTAAGTCCCTGTTTTCTCAAGGGTGTTCTTGTCCAGAACAAAATCAAACTCTTGTTCTGATGTGGTACAGTGGAGGTTTATTTTATCTCCCTATATCTTAACTTTCAAAATTACTAAAAATATATCTAATTGTTTTAAAAATGCAGGACCTCCACTTGCCTCACATAAACATTTGCAAGTGCATTGGACATCTCACTATGTTTGAAACATAAAGCAGTATAATTTCATGAAACTTGAGAACATTGGGGTTTTAAAAATGACTTTGTAAAACTGAGTTGTTGGGCCCAGAAAATTTATTTAATACTATAAACTCAACAAATATTTCTTTTCCTCATTGTTTTTGAGACAGCGTCTCTGTCACCCAGGCTGGAGTGCAGTGGCAGGATCTCAGCTCACTGAAACCTGGAACCTCCATCCCACCAACCCCACTTCTGACCCCAAGCTCAAGTGATCCTCCCACCTCGGCCTCCTGAGTAGCTGTGACCACAGGTGCATACCACCACACCGACTATGTTTTTGTATTTTTGGTAGAGACGAGGTCTCACCGTGTTGCCCAGGCTGCCCTTGAATTCTGAGCTCAAGTGATTTGCCCGCTTCGGCCTTGCAAAGTGCTGGGATTATAGGGTTGAGCCACCACACCCAGCCAACAAATACTTCGTTATTGAATTCTACATGCAAGGCATTTTTTCTGAGTTATAGGGTTACAATGGGGAGCAAAACAAAGATTTCACCCTCACAGATCTATGTTAGTGGGAGAATTAGCTAGTCATTGTGTAGATATTTGGCAGAGCCATCTCAGCAAATTAGGAAAATGTTTCAGGATCTAAGTCTGAGCTCTAGTGAGGCTGATGGAGAGAGAAACAGCCTGTAGGACAGTTACATGCAACCAACTAGATAGTTATCAAAAAAGAAAATCACGCACTCTGAGAATCAGTAGACTCTTAATGGCTTATTAGGCAAACATGGTGACTCCTTTGAAATGTTCACTGTGACTTCAGGACCATCCTTACCTAGTCTTGCACAATTCTCCGTCTTTGACTCACAACATTCTCCTCTCCTCTCACCTTCAAATATCCATACATTGCTAGGAGTGCAAAACACTGGACTGGTTTTCTACTCTGAAGATCTTCCAGGCCTCTGCTTATTCCCTCCCCTGGTGTCTGGCCTTGTGGTCACTTTACTTCTCTGAGGCTTCCATACATTATAAGTTGGGGAAAGGAAATTCATAAATTAACATTCAAACTAGTCTTTTTTTTTTTTTTTTTTTCCCTACCATTTGTTTCTTCCATAAATTCTTAGGCAGAGATGGGATTTTAAACAATTTTCAGCTCACACCATTGCTATGGAAATATCACCTCATTTTCTTAGAAGGAGTTCATGGGCAGACAGGTAAATACATGAACATTAGCCAGCAGGAAGCTTCAAGGACAGTAGAGCGATGAAATGTTTTTCTGATAGTTATGCTTGCTTCCAATAAAAAGTTCCTCAAAAGTATAATAGCGAGGGTCAAATGTTTATATAAAGAACTATTTAGAGCTTTGTAATGTAAAATATTGAACCCACATCTGAGGGGTCCATTTCCTTTCAAAAACTATTAGGGTTTTCAGTATACTTTTCTTTCTCATCATTCAACATATACAACCCAGACTAGCCTTTGTGAGCCCAAATAAATATGCCAGTTGCAATTTGCAGCCTAATATCACAAGGAGTAGTGCAAGCAACAGAAACTCTGAAAAAGTCTGGCAGTACTTATACAAGTAAAATGCTATTTTTCAGCATCTTTCGCCTTATCTTCACACTTCTCTGAATTATAAACATTATTTCTAGAAAGTCTAACAAGGTAATAACAAATCCACAAGTTCGTTTTCAGCAAATGACTCCCAAACAAGGTGTTGACAGATTTTTATCATTTTGATTCCAGAGATTCTAGTCTCATGAAAGTGTTCATGGAGATTGATATATATTTATATATATTTAAAAGAAATGAAAAATGGAAGGAACAGTTATAACTAGGCTTTTTCATTAGAATGAATGATGAAAAGCGCTGACCCCACCTAGCACTCTGCCTTTTGAGAGCTTTTTATTTCATTGTCTTTGACCTGCAATCATAATCTTTATAAGAAATAGTTAATAAAAGAGGCTGAGAGGTAACCAAGAAGACGGGTGGCTAGAAATAAATGTTTCCTCAAGTATTTATTACCCTTCAGAAATATCTGTCTGAAATGTTAGTCCCATATATCCACTTTAACAGTGCGGAGGAGGGAAGTGGTAGCTGTTACTAATTTTTAAGGCTGGCTGGCAGCTTTCAGTCCAAGAACAAGGCTTAACTTTGCATTTTGAATAATGCAGAAATTTTCATTAGTTAGAATAGAATCAAAATTATGAATGATGTATTGCCTGCCAAAAAACTGACATTATAGTATATTTGCAGTTCTCTTTTAGAATAAGCTTTCCAGAAGTGTACTTAGACAAATTGGAAAGATACTAGTATTGTTTACTTATTTTATGTGTAAGTTTTGGAAAAATAATTCAAAAGACATGTCTTCCTGACAGAGGGTTGGTAATGTCATATCCAAGGGGCAGTTCATTATTGCACCTAAAAGCTAAGTGTTGGCACAAATAGTACTAGTGTATGAGATCGTTGCAATTGGTTTCAGACATTACATTTTGCTCACATCTGCCTTCTGAAGACCCTGGGACAACTTAATTACATCTGCACTTTTGTTTCCTACCTCTTTCAATAAAAAACATAAAATTACCCTCAGTTGAGAACTATCAGACTCAAATGTTTGTGACTGCTTTCCATTGTCATCTCTCTTCCAGCAGATTATCATGTTAAGTTAGTCTTGGGCATATATACTTTGCTTTGAGCACCCAAGTTTCGTTTTGACTCTGAGTCAATTTGAATTGATGACAACACAAGTACTATATCCAGATGTCTCTCAGTAATGTAATGTATGGCCCTCATAACAAACACTAGAATTAAACCACTAATAGAATAGTCTCCAACAGCTGCTTCAATCCCAGTTTGAAGGGCATTGAAATAGCTGATTCAGAGATTTCTATAGAGAAACTTAAGCTAATTAAAGACGTCAAAGTCAATGGAACGACAATATCTGTCAGTGAACAATACAATTTATATACACTGAAAAGAAGGCTAATAGAAGGTTAACAAAAGTATCCATTTAGATGAGTCTTTTATTTTGCATACCATTTTGCATTTCCCAGCTTTACTCAAACCACAAGTCTCAAGGAAAAGACTTTTGTATATTTACTGCACTAGATGATAAGACTATTGATTAATTTGCCTTTTCTCCTACTGTTAAGTACAACTGAGCACTGGTGTCTTTTGAGAGTCTTCAAACAGTTCAGTGAGGAGGAAAAGAAAGAGGACTGTTTGTTTTGGTGGTGGTTGTTGTCTTATAACTACTCAAAAGTAGGTATCTACTTTATAAGAGATTCAGCTGGGACTTATCAATTTTTTGACTTATTCAGCTCAAATTCCAATAACTTTCAGGTTGAAATTCCAGTTACTGTCGCTCATGCTCAACCAACTGTTTTTGGCTGTGCAGCCTGTTGTAGCTGTGGGTTGGAAGCATGCTGCTAACCTTCTGTATATTAACTTCATCAAGTTGTAGAACTACTAATAAAACTAAAAACAGAGATTTTGAAGTTAATCTCAAAATGAAAAGTGTTGTCATTGAACTGCACTTTTCAAGTGACGGAAATTTTTTGTGTTGTCTAGCATTAAACAAACAAACAAACAAACAAACAAACAAAAAACCCTGAGTAAGCATTAAATACATGATGCAATTTGTCCGCATGTTTTCACTGCCTGACACTTTTAATCTCAGGGTCTGAGGCTTGGTCAAATAAATTGAGACAAGACCCCATTAGATTCTGGATTCCAACTCATATATCACGCACCACCCATCTATTTGATGGGAAGCATTCATCAGACCCCTTTGAGGTTGTGTTCTGGAAGGAAGTTATAATGGCTAGCTACTTTGCTTCATTTTGTTACAAATTCAAACAATGACTGCAATGCAATCTCTGGTTTGGTTTGGTGTGATTTCTTTATCTAAAATAATTTATTTTTTGAAAGTTAAATTAAACTTTTGAAAGTAAATTAAAATTTTGAAAGTAGGCTGGGCACAGTGGCTCACGTCTGTAATCCCAGCACTTTGAGAGGCTGAGGCGGGTGGATCACGAGGTCAGGAAATCGAGACCATCCTGGCTAACACGGTGAAACCCCGTCTCTACTAAAAATATAAAAAAATTAGCCAGGTGTGGTGGCGGGCGCCTGTAGTCCCAGCTACTGGGGAGGCTGAAGCGGGAGAATGGCGTGAACCTGGGAGGCGGAGCTTACAGTGAGCGCAGATCGCGCCCCTGAACTCCAGCCTCGGTGACAGAGGGAGACTCCGTCTCAAAAAAAACCTTTTTTTTAAAAAAGTAAATTAAAATATGAGTCCCTAACAGAGTTGTGCCAAGAAGTGTCTTATACATCAGCAGGTGCTCAATGAAGGCCGTTTGTTGACCTATGCTGCTAAAGCTCTATTATATAACTACAGGTCATATTAATAAATGTTTTTCCTTTGGGTGTTCCGCTAAAACGTGATGTAGCTTTTAAGTATCCCATTAACTTTTTTTTTTAGCACCTCGTAATTTTTTTTTTTTTTTGCATCTCACCTGGAAGGTTGTAAATTTTAGTTGTTTTTCATTGCATTTTATATAGTTTATATACATATAGATCTTTCTGTAATGTATTATTGTATTGATATCATTACTGTTACTCAGACTTCAAAAGTCTGCCACCAACATGCCTAAAATTGTTAATAGATAAAACAACCGTTGATTGTCTACTCAGCATAATGGTTAGATGTCTGATGAAAAGTTGCTAAGCTATATGACAGCAGTCCTTGGCCTTCTGAGTCTCTGCACGTGCTCTCACAAATTGAGAGTTTCAATATGTAGCGTCACCTTATTTGTGTGCAATTCAGTCTGTCAACTTTTGACTGTAACTTTAGTATGCTGAGTTCAATCATTTAAGACTCCAAATATAAAAGAGTTCATAACCCTGTAATGATTAGTTTTGGAAGCTGTATCTCATTCAAAAGGAACCCACAGGGAGAGAGAAAACAGTACTTACATGTGTCTTCTTCTTCCATGGAAATACTGATCACATAACAGGCATACACAAAACCCACCAACTGCAAAAGGGAAAACATGTGTACCTTAAGAATCTATGCCAAGTTTCCATACTTAAAGAGCCAATATAATCTAATAAAGATAAAAATTTATGAGCAACTTTTAAGAATTTGCAGTAGAAAACACTCTTTTAAAATGATAGCTGTGATTTTAAAAGACCCTTTTCATTTCTATGTAGCCTCAATAGCTTTCTAAAAAGTACACAGAAATGGGGGGAAAAACCAGTTTCTAGACATTTCACTTAGATTGTGATTTGGGACTTACAGTTCTTGTATTTTATAATCGGCAAAGATTATTAAGAAATCCATTTTAAACTTTTGATTTTTTTCTGATGATTGAGCATTTTGTACTAGCACTCATTAACTATAACTATTTTAATTTTTAAAAGCTACAGAAGGAATCAAAACATGTTGCTTATAAATTAAATACCAATCATCTACTTAATTATTTAAAATGCTCTGGGAATGTAAATCATATTTAGATACTAAATTGCTTTGTTAATCATACCACAAAAAAACACATTAACTTGCTGGTGATTCAGTAGTGATAAAATAAAATAGAAGAGATAATTTGTACTTTGGATACTAGTAGTTCAGAGAATAAATGCAGGTGTAGAATTTAACCTCTGCGTTTATGATGCTAAGAGGACGATTTTTATTCCATGGAGCCAAAGACACTGCAATTCCTAGAGGACAAAATTGTCAATGAATCTAGTTCAGTCTAAAAATACTTACTATAAGCACTTCAATAGGCATGAAAAATAGATACTTAATAGCTGCTGTAGTTTATCTTCTTGCCTTTGTTAACATTTGTTTCCACCCTTTACCCCCATTATAAAATAACACTGGGAAAAGAAACTTTTTCTGATAGTCCTGGTGTCAAAGGCTCAAGTTTCCAATGCAGAGAACAAGATTTCTGGGGCTTTTGACTACCCACGTGAATTAGGACCCTAAGCTTGTAATCCATCTCTGGACTGTCTAGACAAAGGTCAAGAAGCTCTGAGAGGATGAGAGGTTAGGGAAACGTTTAGGGTGAGATCTTAGGAGAAGGACTTACAGAGAAATCTGCCAGGGTGCTGATGGCTCCTCCCACCCAGCGGGCACCTCCTCTCACCTCAAGCCAAGTGACGGGGTGCTTCAGAAAGCACTTGGGGAGCTTAATATTTCTTACACTTTGGGAAACATGGGGGCTTGGCAACCAACTCACACTTGGAAGAGTCAAAAGGCAAGAGGCTGTGTCTAGAGTGGTTTTTGGTAGCAGTGTGTGGAGACAGGACTGGGTGGAATCGTCAGGGTAGGATGTGTGTGTGTGCCCTTAGCCTGGGGGTAAGGCCTCTGGAGAGATCTTCCTGTGCTGTTCTGGAGTTGGAGCCATCCCAGAGGACTTCCTGGAAGGGCAGGTGACCTCAGAAAAAGGATGGTGGTACTTTGGCTATAGAAAGCAAGTAGGGGTGCAAAGTGGCAAACCAGGGAGGCTGATCATCCGAGAAACAGGTAGGGATCTTAAAGGAGGGGTGGGGTGGGATTCCGAAGAACCCCTAAAAGCACCCCATGAGAAGAAGCATGAGCGTGTGGAAGCTATCACACCCAGAGAGTATCCCTGCCAGATTACAATGGAACCCGTCATGCTAACACCTTATTCCCTCCTTTTCTCCCATCATTTCTCCTTCTACTTCATCCCCACAATAACGCAGAGGAACAGGGAGAGAAGTGGAGTGAGAAGAGGAGGAGGCAGTGCTGTGTTCCCTCCTCTCTGCAAATCTGCAAGCTGAAATCAGGCCCAAGCTGAGCGGGAGAGTTTTTAAGTGGATGAGAATTTGCAGTGACCTGGACTAGATATTTAATATCTCTGAGGAGCTAAAAGAGCTATAAATTCTGCTTGAAATATGATCCAAAGGGTGAGATGAAACAAAGCCGTAATATGTACTTGAAGGGGCAGTGAGAGAACAAACAAAATTGCCTTTTGACTGTATTCTACCAACCCATTCAGTAAACCAGTTACATACACAAGAAACGGCCCCTAATCCCATCACTAATAACTGTACAATAGATTTCTTTCCAATCTTTCTCTCTTGTAGTTGCTATGTATCACTTATACTCGTATGACCCAAGTTTATACTCTCCATAAGCTTAATTATTAATGACTACGTAAATTTGTATTATTTAAATATACTGCTATGTATTAATGTTTTATTATTGAAAGTTGTTTTCAAGTTATAAATAATATTGTGAAAAATATTAATGCTTTTCCTGAATTTTTGATGATCTGATTCCCAGAGGTAAAATTATTATTGCAGAAGTGCCATTGAATATTTTTATGACTATTTTTTATACATTATTGGTTTTCAGAAAGTTTGTATCATCTATCCTACCACAGCAGTGACTGACAATGCTTGCTTTTCCGTACCATAGGATAGCTCCACTTAAAAATACATGCCAAGAAAATAAACAGAATGGCATCCCTTCATTTATTTATTTTTGCAATAGTTCTCTTTCATCTAACATATTTTCATATTTTATTAGTCATTTATGTTTTTTCTTTTGTGAATGACCTCAGAAGTTCTTTGCCCATTTATTAACTTGATCTTGTTCTCGTTAATTTATATGAGGTCTTATGGGGGAAAGCCTTTGCTGTATTTGTTGCAAATTTTGTTTCTTTATGTTAGCCTGTGATAGTGATGATGCCATAATGTGGGGACATTTTATTACTAAACTGTATATTAGAAGGCATTTGCCAGCAAACAACTTTCTAGTTCTTGGTGGGTTCTCCCTTAGGGGTATGTGTGTATATGTGTATACCCGGAAGCATGCATACGTGTAAATCAGGAACTCTCTTGCATTAGTCTTCTGCTGTTGCTGTAAGAGATTGCTGCAAACTTAGTGGCTTAAAACAACACCAATCTTACAGTTCTGAAGGTCAGGTGTCTGAAATGGGCCTTATGAGGCTAAAATCAAGGTGTCAGCAGGACTGTACTCCTAGAAGATCTGGCAAACTCTGTTTCCTTGCCTTTTTCAGCCACAAAAGGATGCCTGCATTCCTTAGCTGCAGCGGCTGATTCTGTCTCAGGCTGCCCTCTCCCTGGTCCTTCCTTCCCCTCCTTCCTGTCTTGCTGTTAAGGATGTTGAACACACCTGGACAACTTAGGACAATCCCTCCGTGTTAAGGTCACATGATTATCAATCAATTTTATCTGCAACCTTTATTCATTCCCCTTTGCCATGTGCAGTGATTTATTCACAGGTTCCAGAGATGAGGATGTGGAAATCTTTAGGGAACTGTTATTCTGCCTATCACATCTGCCTATCACATGTGAACTCATATTTAGACTCACAGCAGGTTCTGCACAATTTAGGCCACAGTGGAGATGGAGAAATGACACTGAGAAAATTACTTAAATCTTACACAGGAACAGAAAACCAAACACCTCATGTTCTCACTCATTAGTGGGAGGTGAAGAATGGGAACACATGGACACATGGAGGGAAATATCACACACCAGGGCCTCTGGGGGGCAAGGAGAAGGGAGAGCATCAGGACAAATACCTAATACATGCGGGGCTTAAAACCTAAATGACAGGTTGATGGGCGCAGCAAGCCACCATGGCACGTGCATACCTATGTAACAAACCTGCATGTTCTGCACGTGTATCCCAGAACTTAAAGTGTAATAGCAAAACAAAACAAAACAAAAAGATTAAAGTAACCACTGAAAAAACTTAAAAAAAGAAAATTACTTAAGTTTTAATGTATGAAGTATGATTATGACATCCTAATTTTAAAAAATGATGAGAGGAAAATTTGACAAGTCACAATTCATAGCAATCCATTCTTGTCAGCAAATGCCATCTTTTAATATTGGGAAGAAAACTATGATCATCAATTTGGTGTTTTTACATCTAGTCTATGTTTTCTCATCCTACCTACAAATATAAATCCTAACAGCAGAACATAGTTATTTAATTAATTTATTTAACTTTTATTTTAGGTTTGGGGTTACGTGTGAAGGTTTGTTACATAGGCAAACACGTGGCAGGGGGTTTGTTGTACAGATTATTTCATCACACAGGTATTAAGTCCAGTACCCAATAGTTATCTTTTCTGCTCCTCTTCTTCCTCCCATCCTCCATCCTCAAGTAGACCCCAGTGTCTATTGTTTCCTTCTTTGTGTTCATAAGTTCTTATCATTTAGCTCTCATTTGTAAGTGAGAACATGTGGTATTTGGTTTTCTGTTCCTGCATTAGTTTGCTAAGGAAAATAGCCTCCAGCTCCGTCCATTTTCCCACAACATATATGATTTCATTATTTTTTATGGCTGCATAGTATTCCATGGTGTATATGTACCACAATTTCTTTATCCAGTCTATCATTGATGGACATTTGGGTGGATTCCATGTTTTTACTATTGAGAATAGTGCAGCAATAAACATAGGCATGCATGTCTCTTTATAATAGAGTGATTTATATTGCTTTGGGTATACACCCAGTAACAGGATTGCTGGATTGCATGGTAGTTCTGCTTTTTGCCCTTTGAGGAATTGCCACACTGATTTTCACAATGATTGACCTAATTTACACTTCCACCAAAAGTGTATAAGCAGATCATCATAATTATTTGAAACAGCACATTTCAAACAGTTTTCTTGACAATTTCAAATTCTGGGAGTATTGTCTTTTCACTTTGATTAGATCATTGTTGTTTTTATTTTGCATTGTACCTGACAGCGAGCTTGTACTAGGAGGACACACGTCAACTCTGCTATTAAAAAAATTCATACATGTCCATAATTAGTTTTATCTTTAATGCATGGATTCTTCCAAGAAAACATCTATGCCACTTGAAATTTTGTGAACATTAGTTTTCTTAAAAACAGATAATACAATCTGTAAATCTACTAAACCCTGCACAGAGATTGTAATTCATCTCAATACACCCAACACAATCGTCACTGCTAACTGCATTACACTATGGAGTTTTGCTCCCCCACAGGCTACTGCTCGCATAGTCATGCATCACATAACAACATTTCCATCAGTGATGAACCACATAAATAATGGTGGTTTCATGAAATTATAATGGGGCTGAAAAATTCCTATTGACATCGTAGCTATTGTGACATCATAGCACATGCAACACTCACATATTTGTGTTAATGCTGTTGTAAACAAATCTACTGCACTGCCAATCATATAAAAGTATAGCAAACACAAATACGTAGAGTATATAATACTTGATATTGATAGTGAGCAGTGATGCTACTGGTTTATGTTTTTATACTATACTTCTTACTGTAGAGTGTACTCCTTCTACCTGGAAAAAAAAAAAAAAGTTCAATGCAAAACAGCCTCAGGCAGGTCCTTCAGAAGGTGTTTCAGAAGGCATTGTTATCATAGGAGATGACAGCTTCATGCCTGTTATTGCCAGTGAAAACCTTCCCATGAAAGAGGATATGGAGGGAGAAGACAGCGATATTGATGATACTGACCCCAGAGATACTGATGATTAGACTGAGGCTAATGTGTGTGTTTGGATCTCAGTTTTTTCTTTTCTTTACTTTTCTTTTTTTTTTTCTTTAAGACAGAGTTTCGCTCTTGTTGCCTAGGCTGGAGTGCAATGGCGCAATCTCAGCTCACCAGAACCCCTGCCTCCTAGGTTCAGAGGATTCTCCTGCCTCAGTCTCCTGAGTTGCTGGGAGTACAAGCATGCACCACCATGCCCGACTAATTGTGTATTTTTAGTAGAGACGGGATTTCTCCATGTTGGTCAGGCTGGTCTCGAACTGCCGACCTCATGTTATTCACCTGCCTCGGCCTCCCAAAGTGCTGGAATTAGAGGCGTGAGCCACCGTGCCCAGCTGGATCTTAGTTTTTAACAAAGAAGTTTAAAAAGTTAAAAAAAAATTAATAGAAAAGGGTTTATAAATAGGATGTAAAGAAAAAATATTTTTGTACAACTGCACAAGGTCTATGTGTTTGTGTTATAAGCTAAGTGCTATTTTAAGAGTGAAAAAGTTCTTTAAAAAGTTTATAAACTAAAAAAGTTACAGTAAGCTAAGATGAATTTGTTATTGAAGAAAGTAAATTTAAAAAAATAAATGTAGTATAGCCTAAGTGTACAGTGATTATAGTCCACAGCAGTGTTGAGTAACATCCTAGGCCTTCACATGCACCAACCACTCCCTCACCAACTCACCGAGAGCAACTTCCAGTCCTGCAAGCTCCAACTATGGTAAGTGCCATATACAGGCTTATCCACTTTTACGTGTTATACCATATTTTTACTGCACTTCTTCTATATTTAGATACGTAAATACTTACCATTGTGTTACAATTGCCTATAGTATTCAGTACAGTAACAGTGCTATAGAGGTTTGCAGCCTAGGTGTGTAGTAGGCTACACCACCTAGGTCTGTGTAAGTAAACTCTGTGATGTTCCCACAATGATGAAATCGCCTAAGGCCGCATTTCTCAGAATTTATCCCGGTAGTTAAGTAACATGAGACCTTCTGGCATATAGGCCTAGTAAGGCTACCAGTGTTAAACTATAAGTCAGATATTGTTACTAGCTAATGTTCCTTAGGTTTTTAGATAAAAATAAATAGAAAAAGAAGCTGCAACTTCCTATGCTTCCACGGATTATCCTGTGCATCCCTTTCAATACATGCATTTTCTGTTGTTATTTTGTGTACCTCTTTGAATTCATTACTTTGGGGGGCTTACTTCGAAGATGATCCTTTAGCTTGAAAAATAGTTCAGTAAGTTTGGGCGACATGAGTTCTAGTGTCATAAATATTGATAAATCAGATTTCTTTTGAAATCTAAGGAGCTAGACCAAGCAGCAGCCAGGCAGATCAAGATTCTCTTCCTATCCACTGTGACTAAAATGACTGACACTCTGGATTTTCTTTCAGTGGCACTGCAAGGAAGGAGAAGGATAGTAGCAGAATGGAGGAATCAGGCTGCAATGGAAAATTTCTGTACAAGGAGTTCTGTTGTTTTGCATACAGACAGAAATTTAGATGAGGCATTGCGAATTCTATGTTGGAAGTTGCTTATTGGATAGTAAGCCTATAGTTGCTTGATAGTTTTTTTGTATTGCAATGATTATCCCTCCACAACAAACTCAGGTAAGTTAAATCTCACAAATCATTATTTTTTCATCTATATAGGTGAGAAGTAAGCAAAGATATATCAAAATGTTTTGATTGAGTACTATGGGATTTTTCCAGTGTAAAGCTAAAGTCTTCATGATAGCTCAATGCCACAATGAATATTATTTTCTAATGTTCTAATATATTGCCTCCCCTCTGTTTTTGGAAAAAATATAATACTTCTACCCACACCTTTATATTGAATTAAAGTAAATTATTCTTTTGTCTTTTTTGATGTTTTTCAATATGAGAATGATGCCTAAAGTGTATATTAGCATATTGTTAGCCTCTTTGACAGGACATATGTATTTCGGTGTTTTCTAATATTGGCTCATTCAATTTGTCATGCTAGAGTCCATCAGCATTTACTGTTTGATCCATTGGCATTTACTGGAAGAAAGGCCAGAGGATTGATGAGAACGTCTCTTGAGAACAAACTCAGTCATGCTGATACATTGCTTTCACATATCAATATATAGAGTTGATTTGATGGAGTTGAGCCTGGAAATCCAACAGGAGACCAATTTCCCTTGAAAAAAAAAATCCTATCCCGATGGAAGAATCTTGACCCGAAACTAAGTGTATACTACCCTCTACTAGTTTATCTTTCCACTGTTGTAAGAGGACTGGAAATTGTTAACTGTTAGTAGTTGAACTATATATTATTTTGTTATATATTCACACATTTAAGGAAAAAAATCTAGGTACCCTCTAAGAAATCTTTATAATAGAAAATAAAATTGTATTTGTTGCAGGAAATCTTTATGTGATTTTAATGCACACTTTCTTCTAGGCTAAAAAGAAAGATGTTGACCAGATGACTAACATTGAAAAATAAATGCAAACTTTGCAGTATTTATTTTATCCTTCAAGTAAGTACAGTTGAAATTCAAAGAGAGGTTTGGGAGGAGGATGAGGCATTAAGCAAGTTATGTATGAGAAGATGGTTATAGATGAACTTTTATGAAGGCAAAAGAGAGTAAGCTCTTTGGATATTTTTTTCAGAAATATGTGTTTACTTAAGTTCTATGCAACTTATACTTTTTTCTCATAGTTTTAAGACCATGGATTATTCTAAAAATATTGATTTAACTGCATTTTCTGAAAAGATTCATTGTCTATGTGCTAAAGAGAACTGGTCAATTTATTTATTTTTACTTTTCCAAATAACTAGTCTTTTGATGGACAGAAAGTAAGGTCAGTTTCTTAATATGGAAGCATGTTATGCCTCCCTATCCAGTGAATATTTTCTTACTGATAAATGTGGGAATGTACAATTTTAAAAGAACAGAGCAATGTATAGCAAGAAAAAATTTGTTAGATCTAATTATTCACTAATGGACCTTAATATTGTCTTGATAGATGACATGAAAGAATTTTTGGCCAGGCAATTGAGACAGACAGTACCATTAGCTGAAAACAATAAGACGATGACATGCCATGCTAGAAATATTAAATCATTCTTCAAGTCCTCAAACAGAATTTGGAACCATAATCTCAATATTATTATAAATGAATTAATTAAAACTTTCCTTTTACTTTTGCCTTATTGATGGGCACACTCATAAAATATTTATTCCAAAAATTACTTTTGTTATTGTGATTAACCAAACTGCTGCTTAATTAATAATGTTACCCTCATGAGAAACTGTCTAGACATCATGTTAATAAGCAATTTGTAGATGACTGACTGTTGTGTAGTTCTTGATTTCCCAGAATTTGAATTTAAATAGTCCCTGTGGCTTTCTGCTTGTCTACAAGAAGTGGAAAATGTATTCTTGCCAATAACAAACACATACAAAGTAAATAACATCAGCATAACAATCTTGATTATCTCTGCTTTTAATAAAGTTTTAAAAAGAATCATTCATGGCTCAAGCCTGTAATCCCAGCACTTTGGGAGGCCGAGACGGGCGGATCACAAGGTCAGGAGATCGAGACCATCCTGGCTAACATGGTGAAACCCCGTCTCTACTAAAAATACAAAAAACTAGCCGGGCGAGGTGGCGGGCGCCTGTAGTCCCAGCTACTTGGGAGGCTGAGGCAGGAGAATGGCGTAAACCCGGGAGGCGGAGCTTGCAGTGAGCTGAGATCCGGCCACTGCACTCCAGCCTGGGCGACAGAGCGAGACTCTGTCTCAAAAAAAAAAAAAAAAAAAAGAATCATTCATTTTAAGGACACCTTCTGTCTTCTCTCACTAAAGGTATCCATTTCTGTAGTTATATAATTTAAAATAACTTTCTTCTCTATATTGTAAATTCTGACAGCATACTTTCCATCTTCTTTGATATATTTACTTAATGCAAATGACATAAAACTACATTCTAACTCCACTTTTTGTTAAGAGATTGATTATTTTTTTGCAAACAGAATTTGTATGTGGGGTTGGTTTGTTTTGACCTGCAGGCCTTGTATAAGAATTGACTAGATTAGGTTTCACATCTGTAGATACTAGGAGGATAATCACTGGCTGTGTGTCCTGCTAGTTGTGAATCTTACTAAGAATGAATTAAAAAATTGAGTCATCCCTGAAATCATGTGTCTTTAGTGGCCACTTTTATGTGAAATAGATGGATAAAAAAAGCTCATCCAGGGAACTCAGAGAAGAGAGGATTGCTGGACTTGAAGAAAGACAGAAGGATCCCTGAACAACATAACTCCCCAATCACTCTCCTGTTTCCCCACATTCACACCAACATTGACGTCTTAAAGCTTAAGAGAATCCTTAAGGAATGATAGAAGTTTCTCTATTTAATACATGGTGTATTAGTCTGTTCTCATGCTGTTAATAAAGACATACCTAAGACTGGGTAATTTACAAAGGAGAGAGGTTTAATGGACTCACAGCTTCATTGCTAAGGAGGCCTCACAATCATGGCAGAAGGCAAAGGTGGAGAAACGTCATGTCTTACATGGCAGGAGGCAAGAGAGTGTGTGCAGGGGAACTCCCCTTTATAAAACCATCAGATATTATGAGACTTATTCACTATCATGAGAACAGCATGGGAAAGACCCACAGTCAAGATTCAACTATCTCCCACTGGGTCCCTGCCATGACATGTGGGAATTACGGGAGCTATAATTCAAGATGAGATTTGGATGGGGACACAGCCAAACCATAACATTCCACTCCTGGCCCAAATATCATGTCCTCACATTTCAAAATGAATCATGCCTTCTCAACTGTCCCTGAGAGTCTTAATGCATTTCAGCATTAACCCAAAAGTCCAGAGTCCAAAGTATCATCTGAGACAAAGCAAGTCCCTTCCACCTATGAGCCTGTAAAATCAAAAACAAGTTAGTTACTTCCAAGATACAATGGAGATACAGGCATTGGGTAAATACTCCTGTTCCAAATGGGAGAAATTGACCAAATAAAGGGGCTACAGGCCCCTTGGAAGTCCAAAATCCAGTGGGGCAGTAGGCTCCAAAATGATCTCCTTTGACTCCATGTCTCACATACAGGTCACACTGATGCAAGGGGTGGGTTCCCATGGTCTTGAGCAGCTCCACAGCTGTGGCTTTGCAGGGTATCACCCCCATCCTGGCTGCTTTCATAGACAGACGTTGAGTGTCTGTGGATTTTGTAGGTCTATGGTGCAAGCTGTCAGTGGATCTACCATTCTGGGGTCTGAAGGACAGTGGCCCTCTTCTCATAGCTCCACTAGGCATTGCCCCAGTGGGGACTCTGTGTGGGGATTCCCACTGCACATTTCCCTTCTGCACTGCACCAGCAGAGGTTCTCCACAAGGGCTCTGCTCCTGCAGCACACCTCTGCCTGGACATCCAGGTATTTCCATACATCCTCTGAAATCTAGGTGGAAGTTCTCAAACCTCAATTCTTAACTTCTGTGCCCCTGCAGGCCCAATACCATGTGTAAGTTGTCAAGGCTTGGGGCTTGCACCCTCTGAAGCAACAGTCTGAGCTGTACATTGGCCCCTTTTAGCCACAACTGGGATGAAGGGCACCAAGTCTCAAGACTGTACAAAGCAGCAAGGCCCTGGGCCCAGCCCATGAAACCATTTTTTCCTTTGAGGCCTACCAGCTTGTTATGGGAGGGGCTGCTATGAAGACCTCTGAAATGCCCTGGAGACATTTTCCCCATTGTCCCAGCAATTAACATTTGACTTCTTATACAAATTTCTGCAGCCAGCTTGAATTTCTCCTCAGAAAATGGGTTTTGCTTTTGTATTGCATCATCAGCCTGCAAATTTTTTGAACTTTATTGCTCTGCTTCCCTTTTAAACACAAGTTCCAATTCCAAACTATATCTTTATTAATACATAAATACATTAATATGTAACAGCACCCAAATCACCTCTTAAATGCTTTGCTGCTTAGAAATTTCTTCTGTCTGATACCCTAAATTATAGCTCTCAAGTTCAAAGATCTACAGATCTCTAGGGAAGGGGCAAAATGCCACCAGTCTCTTTGCTAAAACATAGAAAGAGTCACCTTAATTTTACTTTCCAACAAGTTCCTCATCTCCATCTGAGACTACTCAACCAGGACTTCATTGTCCATATCACTATCAGCATTTTGAACAAAGCTATTCATAAGTCTCTGGGGAGTTCCAAACTTTTTCATACCTTCCTGTCTTCTGAGCCCTTCAAACTCTTCCAATCTCTTCCTGTTACCTAGTTTCAAAGTTGCTTCCACATCTTTTGGTACCTTTACAGAAGTACGCCACTCCTGGTACCAATTTACTGTATTAGTCTGTTCTCACATTGCTAATAAAGACCTATTACCCAATACTGGGTAATTTATAAAGGAAAGAGATTTAATTGACTCACAGTTGCACATGGCTGAGGAGGCCTCACAATCATGATGGAAGGCAAAGGATGAGCAAAGTCATGTCTTACATGGCGGCATGCAAGATATCGTGTGCAGGGAAACTCCCCTTTATAAAACCATCAGATCTCATGAGACTTATTTACTATCATGAGAACAGCATGGAAAAGTCCCACTCCCATGATTCAATTATCTCCCATCGGGTCCCTCCCATGACACGTGGGAATTATTGGAGCTACAATTCAAGATGAGATTTGGGTGGGGACACGGTCAAACCATATCGCACAGGTTCTACAATGCTGCTCGTTAGTTATTGTTTCCTCAAGTTCAAAATGACTCTATGAAATCCTTCACCAAGGCTGCATATGGGAGGCAGACAGAGACTGACACACTGCTCTGTGTGGAGCTTTATTCCAATGAAAGTCATTAAGCTGAACATTTGTGAATAGAAAGCTTCCATATGTAACATATTTGGGTTAAGGTATTAAGTAACTTCTAAGAGAAAGCATAGCTACCTCATGTCAGAAACTTTGCAGGGATTTTACCCTACTTATAAATTAACAAATTAGTCTATTACTGTTCCATGGGTGCTGGGTCAGAAACAAAGGAGTTTTACTCACAATGCAGAGGGCAACACAAGTTTCATATATCTTTTCTCCATTTATCATGCTTCTTGGGCCTTGATGGATGCGTGTACACCTGTGGGTTGTGTTATTGGGAAGAAATTCTGTGCTGTTCTCACAGTAAGGCGAATCCAGCCTACTTTCTGTGGGGGTGTGATGGGGAAGAAGTTAATTCATCCCTGAAGGTAGCTTGATGAAAGCACAATGCTGAGAAATTCTCAGGTAAACAGCAATGACACATGTAGAGGTTAACAGAATATCTGTAGATGGTATTTAAAGCCATGTGACTGAATTAGATCACTAAGGAAGTGAGTGAAGTCAGAGAAGGGGTCCATGGATGAAGTTCTGGAGCATCATAACATTCAGCAATTGGAGAGAAGACTAGAAACCAGCAAAAGAGACGGAAAAGGACTGACAAGAGAAGTATGAGGGGTACAGAAATGGAGGCTATTGGACGTGTTAAAGGTCTCTGATAGGTTAAGAACAATGACTGAGCATTGAACAGTGTACTGGACAAGTGGAAGACATCAGTGGTCTTAATGATGGTCATTCTGGTGGAGAGAAGGACAAAAATTCAATCAGAGCAGGTTCAACAGAAAATAAAATGTTAACAGTTCTTTCAAGGAGTTTTACTGAAAGAGGAGGAGAAAAAGGAGAGTTGCTGGAGAAAAATATGAAGTCAGTGAGGTTTCTTTATTTTTTAAAAGATGAGTTTTATAGCAATTATAGCATATTTGAATTTTGATGGTAATAAACACTTTCTTAAATCTTTATTCACAATTGGAGGTAGGTACTCAATAACAAAGATTATTTCACAGGTGCAAGTGCACATGCACTTGTTATACACTTCCAGCCCCTTTATGATCCAGCTTCAGCCTGGCTCCAAGGCTTAACTTCCACTCTCCTCTGCCATGCATCTGTACTCCAACTCCCTGAGTACACCCCATTATTTGCTTGCCCGTGACCCCTCACCCTGTTCTCATATCTCTGCATGCACAAACCCTCTCATTCTTTAAGCCCAGTTGTAAATGTCACTTTCTTTGATTTCTTTAGTTGATCCATCTCTAGTCTGAACAGTCTCTACACTTTGTTCTTATATCTGTAATGGCAGCTTCAAAGTACTGCTTAGTATCACAGCATTGTGTCCATTCATTATCTTCTAAGTAGGTTCTGGAAGGCAGGAACTACCCTCTGAGAGACCTGATGCAAAGGTTGTGTCCTCTGAGAGTCCTGCCCCACCTCCATCAGACCCAAGTCTCACCTTGAATTGTAATAATCCCCAAGCTTCTTCCTCTACTTTGACACATTATCATACTCCTCGAATAAAGCACATTTCGCATGGTGATTATACTTATTTACATGTTTGTCTCTACTATGAAGCTCTTCCAGGATGAGAGCTTTTTCTCAATTCAACTGTGCATTTCTAACACTTAGCACTGCCTGCTAAGAAGAATGTATTCATCAAATGTTTCTGAATGAATAAATGATGAGAAGAATTGCATTGCAAAGTGAGATAGGGGAGGAAAACCAGTATGTCTGAAATATAGTGGATGAATTTCAGAACTCCAGCATGGTAGCAATCCTGAAGTTCCCTCGTGGGTCACCATGTTGCTCAGCCACTGTAAACTCCAGCTCTGCTTGTGTGCATCAGAGTTATTGCCATGATTCAATAAGTTCTCCAGATTTTTGCTGCTTTGCTTTGATATTGTTTGGATCATGCACTAAACATGAGAACAAGTCAATGATTATATAATACCATCTTTAACAGATGGATGAAGTATAAACATGTGGAAAGAAAAGGGATATTAGAGTCTTTTCGCTTACGGGTTAACATTGGTTGATTTTACATGAAACCAAACATTTGAAAGATATTAAAAATAACTATGGATATTTCAGAATGCATACTGCTTCTATCACTGGGGAGAGAGAAATAATATGACAGGATAAGACTTTTCCAGCCACTCTGTTGAACTGATACAGCAGTTGTCATCAGGCAGGCAGTGTTCCAACCCTCATAGCAAGCCTAAATTCAGCATACTCTCTTGTCCTAAGTCAGGATGATAAACGATGGAATGTCCAGATGCATAACATGTGGCTACTAATTTGGGAAACTTTCAAGTCCATCTTCTAAGGGGTTGAGGGCTCAGCTTTGTCCAAGGTTTCACCTTCAGTTTTGGGTTGGACAGTGATATGGTTTGGCTCTGTGTCTAAATCTCACTTTGAGTTGTAATAATCCCCATGTGTCAAGGGTGGGACCAGGTGGAGATAATTGAATCATGGGGATGATTTCCCCCACGCTGTTCTCATGATAGTGAATGAGTCCCCATGAGATCTGGTGGTTTTATCAGGGGCTTCCCCCTTCTCTCGACACTCATTCTCTCTCCTGCCACGCTGTGAAAAGGTGCCTTCTGCCATGATTGTAAGTTTCCTGAGGCTTCCCTAGCCATGCTGAACTGTGAGTCAATTAAACCTCTTTCTTTGATAAATTACCCAGTCTTGGGTATTTCTTCATAGCAGTGTGAGAACACATTAATACAGGCAGCATATTTATCCTTCCTTATTCTAGAGGGCTTATCAAAAACTCTGAGACTGAAGAAGAGGCAGCAGGTGGACAGTTTCATCTCCCCATGCTTTGTGGCCACATTTCTTTTTCTATGGCTCCCGAGACGGCCCTTTGGTGCGACAGTCACCCGGGCCCCTCTGTGCTCTCTTGTGTGGCCAGCGGAATGGAAGTCTAGGCTCTTAGGATCCTCAAGGGAAGAAGTCTTAGGAAAGACTGGCCTCTTATTTATTTGGATCACTCTGGGGAGAGTGTGACTCCCAGTAATACCTAATCTGTTTGTTTTTAATCAAGCTGCTCCTACTGTTCCTTCAGGAATCCAGAATTAGAGCTGCATCTTTTATGGAAGTGTCCTATGCCAAGTGAAGCCTGAAATTATGTGAAGACATTTGGTTCATTCTCCTAAGAGTCCCACTGGCACCCTGGACTCCAAATGAATCAATGAATATGGAAATAAGTTGTTTTCTCCACGATGACCATAAAAATTCACAACAGCAGCAGCATCACATTTATTCAAGCTCTGGGGATTTACTGCCCTTATGTGTATGGGAAGCACTTGTGGAGACAGCTTCAAAATGAAAAACAAATGATTTGCTGGCCTCTACCAAGGAAGATAAGACTTTCAATGACATATCTTCTGTGATACAGACACTCTGCACACACTAGCTCAGCAATATCATGGAGGACATCAATGTTACCCTGACTCACAAAGAACCTTGTTCTAAGATAATGCATTTCTGGTGGCAAGTCATTAAGGAATAAGAATGTTGTCTAAGATTTTTTTATTTTTTGTAAAGGGGCCTATTTAAGTAGATCATTTCATATAGGACTTTTCTAAGTGTGCCTTGCCAAATTCAATAATTCTTCAATGGTGTTATGTGACTAGTTTGATAGGGTCATTATATCTGAGTGTTATGGGGTCATTTGAAGAAAAATACTTCCATCAAGGAAAAATTCCATCTAATCTTTACCCGTTTACAATCCAAAATGTAAACTAGAAGAGAATTCATAAATGTGTCACTTGACTACGGGTATATCTTGAGGATAGAGAGTTGTTTTTGTCGTGTCAGAATGTGACAGGTAAGGTCTTGGGTTGGGTTGAGTATACATGTCTTTGTGGCTATGGGGACTTATAAATTATCTAGGTTACACTGAGCTCTGCCTCCTCCATGCTTGATCGTTTAAATGCAGTCAGACCCAAGGAACTGGAGTAAAAGTTGGGCTTGGGCAGGAGCCCTTGGCCTGTGTCTATTCAGGCTGACCTCAGATTTGCTTATTCAACCTCTGTTCCATATTCCCATCTTGAGCTATTGACATCAGCTTCTAGCTACTCAAAACCCTTGTTCTTACCACTCATTTTGAATCTGGTTTCTGGCTTACTAGAGCATTTGGACTCTTTTTGTGCCCCTTCCACCTTGGGGCACCCTCGGTATTTCACGAAACATATTTGTGCCAATGGATCGCCATATACAGATTTCCACAGAACCACATAACCCAGCAGTAGGTGTTCATCTCCAGGTTGTATGCATTGAGAGCTGAGGTCCCCAGAGCGCCTACTGGGAGGCCGTGGATGGCAGAGCAGCTGTGCTCTGATCCCCATGCTTAGGCATTCAGGCACCACCCTGTGGACATATAGACTGGCATGTCCACCCCCTGCCTGTCTGTTTGTCACTGAGCAGCTGACTTAGCCAATAAGGAGCTATTGAGGGTATGTTTTTTGCAAATGGCAATGTCTGGAGCCCTTTCTGTTGCAGGTGCTGTTCCTGCCATCCAGTGAGTCATGGTAAATTCAGTAGACTGTTCAGCCCCTCGATGCAGAAAAAGCCACATACAGAAACATGGAGTTTATAGATCTCAGGAGAATCTAACAGAAAGACAGGCATTCCTCTATCCATATGTGTTTGTGGAAGTTGAGAGATGTTTCGTAATAGGGAAACCTGCTTTTCTGTAATTGAATGGTGTTTCATGGCCTTCCTAACTTGTGGGAAGTATGTAAAAGTCCTACCTAGTGAAATGTGGCAGATGCTGTGATCTGCTGAATCAGCAGATGGAGTCCATGACATCTAATTCCACTGCCTTGCACAAGAGTCAAAATTAGACTGATGATGCTGTAGGCCCAGCTCTGAGAAGGCCCCAAGGTGTTATGTGTGAGAAACTGGCCACAGTATCAGCTTTCTCTCTCTCTCTCTCTCTCTCTCTCTCTTTTTTTTCTTAAGATAGAGCGTCTTGCTGTGTTTTCCAGGCTAAACTTGAACTCCTGGACTCAAGCAACCCTCCTGCCTCAGCTTCCCAAGTGGTAAGTAGCTCATACTGGAGGCCCATACCACCGCTCCCAGTTCAGTACCATCTTTCACAACTGATAGACCTTTGAGTGAGGCCCATTGTGTAGCCTACGACCTGCCCATCCTCTGTCATTGCTGCAACAGATCACAGACCATCCACTTCAGGATCAAGGGTGGGAGAGGATCTCATGTCATTGACTACTGGGCCTCCCCTATGGTCTTGGCAGAATGGACACTGAGTATCACCACTTTTCCTGTATTGTGCTCCTACATCCTCCTTGGATCTGAGACTTTGTATCTCTTCTCTCCCGACCACTGGATATAGTGCACCTCTATTCTCAGGACCATTACTGTTCTTGGGTGGCAGGGATTCAAGGGGTTCCATCTGACACTTGGGGGATCAACATGAGACAACTCTTGCCAACAGCATTGCTCTGGTGTACCCAGGTCTCAGGATGGGTTTCAGTCTTGTTCCAACACTCATCTCACAGTTGATGGTTATGGTGGTCGAGAGTCCATCTTTGTGGTCAGAAAGATCTCAGTTTAAATTTTGCCTTTGCCACTACTCTTAGAGTGAGCCTTGGGTACGGTATTTAACCTCACTGAGCCTCAGTATCTAATCTGTCAAATAGATGTAATCATACTACTTCATCAATTATTGTGAAGATTATCAAGGTAATGCATATCTAGTGCTTAGCACGGGGTTTAGTTGGACACTATTCTGAACACTATGTGTCCATTAATTCATTAAGTTCTTATATTTCCAAGTGCTAAGTTTTATTGCTGATTTCATTCTATGTGTGAGAAAATTGAGGCACAGAGGTTAATTAACTTCTCCCCAAACCACTTAGGTGGAGATGCTCTGGCTTTGGAACCCATGATGTTAATCCCTCTGCTTACTGTTGATCAATATGCAGTTCTCCTTCCACAATCCAAAGCTGCATTTACTTAGCAAAGTAGTGGCGAGATCTTTTACATTGTAATCCCCAGAATGATGATGTAATTCTTCAGAGTAATCCTTACTTAGAATTAAGTGCTATCCACCTCCACATATTGCTCACTGTATGCTATGGATTTAAAAGCATTTTTTTCCAGCACAAGAAGGACAAGATTTGAGTCAAAAGCACAACATAGCTCCAGGATGCTTGTGTCTAATAATCTAGAGTTCTTAAACTTTACCTTTGGCCTTATTGTAACTTTTTCAATTCAATGAGCAACGGCCATAATTTTTTTCATAATAATATGTTGAAATCAATAGAAATGAGAACTTTTCCATGAATGGTACCCATTTTCTTTATAGCTTTTTTTTTTGTTTTTTTTTTAAATTTCAGTAGCTTTAGGGGTATAAGTAGTTTTAGTTACATGGATGAATCATAAAATAGTGAAGTCTGAAATTTTAGTGTATCCATCACCTGAGTAGTGTACAGTGTACCCAATATGTATTTTTAAAAATTATTTTTTTGTGTGGGTACATTGAAGGTGTATATATTTGTGGGCTACATGAGATGTTTTGATGCAGGCATGCAATGCATAATAATTCCATCATGTGAAATGGGGTATCCATCCCTTCAAGCATTTATCCTTTATGTACAAACAATCCAAATTATACTTTTTCAGTTATTTAAAAATGTACAATTAAGTTATTATAGACATTATAGACACTATAGTCACCGTCTTATGCTATTGAACACTAGGTCTTATTCATTCTTTCTAACTTCCTTTTTTATACCTGTTAACCATCCCCAGCTCCCCTAACCCCTCCCGCTACCCTTCTCAGCCTCTGGTAACCATCCTTCTACTGTCTGTCTCTGTGAGTTTGATTTTTAGATCCCACATATAGATGAGAACATGTGATGTTTGTCTTTCTGTGCCTGGCTTATTTCATTTAGCATAATGTACTCCAGTTCCAGCCATGTTGTTGCAAATGACAAGATCTCAGGATCTCATTCTTTTTTTATGGCTGAACAGTACTCAGTTGTGTATATGTACCACATTTTCTTTATCCATTCATCTGTTGATGGTCACTTATGTTGCTTCCAAATTTTGGCTATTGTACAAAGTGCTGAAACAAACATGGGAGTTCAGATATCTCCGTGATGTACCAATTTCCTTTCTTTTGGATATTTACCCAGCAGTGCGATTGTTGGATTGTATGGAAGCTTTTTTTTCATTTTCTTGAGGAAGCTCCATACTGTTCTCCATAGTTGCTGTACTAATTTACATTCCCACCAACTATACAAGGGTTCCCTTTTCTCCAAATCCTTGCCAACATTTGTTACTATCTTTTGGATAAAAGTCATTTTAACTGTGTTGAGATGATATTCCATTGTAGTTTTGATTTGCATTTCTCTGATAATCAATAATGTTGAGCACTTTTTCATCTGTCTGTTTGCCGTTTGTATGTTTTCTTTTAAGAAACGTGTATTCAAATCTTTTGCACATTTTCTCACTGGATTATTGGAGTTTTTCCTATAGAGTTGCTTGAGCTCCTTATATATTCTAGTTAGTAATCACTTGACAGCTGGGTAATTTGCAAATATTTTCTCCCATTCTGCGCATCATCTCTTCACCTTGTTGATTGTTTCATTTGCTATGGAGAAGTTTTTTAACTTTATGTGATCTGATTTGTCCATTTTTGCTTTGGCTGCCTGTGCTTGTGGGGTATTACTTAAGACATTTTTGCCTAGACTGATGTCCTGGGGAGTTTTCCTAATGTTTTTTTGTAGTAGTTTCATAGTTTGAGACAATCTGTAGTTTTTTTTTTTTTTTTTTTTTTTTAATCCCCTCCTTGTCTGTCCACTCTCCCTCCTTCTGAGTCTCCAGTAGTCACTATACCACTCTGTATCCCTTTGTGTACCCATAGGTTAGCTCCCACTTATAAGTGAGAACACATGATATTTGGTTTATCACTCCTGAATTACTTTGAATAATGGTCTCAAGTTCTTTCCAAGTTGCTGCAGAAGACATTATTTCATTCTTTTTTATGGCTGGGTAGTATTCCCTGGTGTGAATATACCTGCTTTTCTTCATCCACTCTTCAGCTGATGGACACTTAGGTTGGTTTCATATCTTTGCAATTGTGAATTATGCTGTGATAGAAATGTGCATGCTTGTGTCTTTTTGATATAATGATTTCTTTTCCTTTGATTCCCATTTTCTTATTGCCCAAACTAAGAGTTCTGAGATGTCTTTGGAACAGTCCCAGAACTATATTAACATGATATTTCCGTTCAAATACTTGCATCTGGTTTTGGTCCAGGAGATTCCTTATTATTGGAGTGTAATTGATTGCTAAATGCTTTGATGAAAGTCAGGTGCACTTGAATTTGCACATTCAGGTGCATGTGTCTTAGCTTGTTTTGTGTTGCTATAACAGAATACCTGAGACTAGGTAGTTTATAAAGAAAAGATATTAATTTGGCTCACAATTCTGATGGCTGGAATGTTCAGAGTTGGGCATCTGCGTCTTGTGGGGGTCTTAGGCTGTGTCAACTTGTGTCAGAAAGCAGAAGAGAATCTGGTGTGTGCAAAAAATCACATGGAGGGAGAGCAAGTAAGAGAATGAAACCAAGGAAACCAGACTCTAACAACCTGTTCTCTCAGAAACTAATCCATTACCATGAGAGTGAGAAGTCACTTACTCCCAAAGGAGAGCATTCGTCTATTCATGAGGGACCTGCCTCACTGACTCAAAACGTTCCACTAGGACTCACCTCCCACTATTGCCATATTGAGGAACAAATTTCAACATGAGTTTTGGCAGGGACAAAACAAACCATAGCACCTTGGATCATAGCAGACTTGAATCCCAGCATAGCCTAGTAACTATGTCCAAAAGTGAAGTGCGGTTAACTCATTAGGGCTTACTCTTAGAGTGTCTATGTTGACTTTTAGGGGTTCTAACACGTTTGTTACTTAGAGTACTTAAATAATATGTTTAATGATCTGTTCCATTTTGGGGTGGGGAAGGGATGTTGTGGAGTTTTCTACTCAATTATCTTTGGAATTCTCCTTTTAGGAAAAAATTAATAACTACCTTGGGAGCAATCTTGTTTCTCTGTCATTGATGAAAGTCAGTTGTGTGATTTGTGGAAGAGAGGGATGAGCTCTGCGTTGTACGAGCCACACTCAAGCTGTTATGATGTAAATATTTCAAGTAGGATGTGCTACCAGTGCTGGTGACTGAGGCTGGGCTGTGGGTGCTCACAGGAGCAGCTGTGTTTCCATGGTGACAGAGCTGGCTCTTAGCAGCCTTGTCTGCCCCAGAGCCAGTCCCTTTGGGGAGAACATCTCAAGCCCAACTGCCAACATCCATCAAGTGAAGCATGTTCATATTTAACCAAATTCCAGAAAGGTATTCTGGAAGGAATTTCGGAGGTTGGAATGTTATTATTCAAAAACGATATTTGGGTTGAAAGAAAGCAGGTTAAAAACCAGCGACATTTCTAGGTGTTTTAAATATCTAACTTATAGTTTTGTTAAAAAAAAAATCCTTGCAGACATACCATGTTCCACAAAAATCCTAAAATAGAAAATAGATTTTTTGTAGCCATGAGTGAAAATAAATGGCCCATCTGCTTCTATTTCAGGTGTTTAAAAATGCAAATTATTGCCTCGTACAGTGGTTTGTACCTGTGATCCCAGCTACTCAGGAGGCTGAGGGGGGAGGATCGCTTGAGCCCAGGAGTTAGAGGCTGCAAGGAGCTGTGATTATGTCACTTATGCACTCCAGTCTGGGTGACAGAGCAAGAGCCTATCTCTTAAATAAATAAATAAATAAATACAAATTGCAAATAGTTGGCCGGGCGCGGTGGCTCAAGCCTGTAATCCCAGCACTTTGGGAGGCCGAGGCGGGCGGATCACAAGGTCAGGAGATCGAGACCACAGTGAAACCCCGTCTCTACTAAAAATACAAAAAAAAAAAAATTAGCCGGGCGCGGTGGCGGGCGCCTGTAGTCCCAGCTACTCAGGAGGCTGAGGCAGGAGAATGGCGGGAACCCGGGAGGCGGAGCTTGCAGTGAGCCGAGATCGCGCCACTGCACTCCAGCCTGGGCAACAGCGTGAGACTCCGTCTCAAAAAAAAAAAAAAAAAAAAAAAAAAAAAAAATTGCAAATAGTTTTCTGTTTCAGTTCTGCTTTATTACTTACCAGACTGAAACTGTTCTGCTGTGTGGACCAAGCTAGGAGAAAGACATTAGGGTTTGTTCAGTGATAATTAGAACTTGGCTTCCCTGCTGTGCTCTGAAAGGTGGAAACTGTGTAGGAAGAAGTTTTGGTGCCATTTAAACTCAGTGGAGATAATGGTGTTCAATGAACTTTAAAGACCTTAAAATGGCATTTGAGATAGCCCAAGGCCATCTCTCTCAGAATCACAGTCCCTACCAAGTTGAGTAGTTTTCTACTTTTCTGTATGTTGGGAGCTGACCAGAGAGAATGCTCTCACTCATTAACGAAAATTATAGAGAATACCTGAATAGGTATGTCTTATACTGCTGTCTCTCTTTAAATGATCTGATACTTTGAGACAGATTATATCTCTTTTTATATTACGATGCATATTTACATTTCATTAGAAAAAGGGAGTTATGTTACATTGGTAGCTATATTTTAAGGTATTTACCTGGTACTTAATTCTAAGTCTGTGGTAATTTAACTTTCACAACATCTTTGTGAGATGAGTAGAATTGGCCCTCTGTGTCCATGGGTTCCACATCCATGGATTCAACAACCAATGTAGGTAGGCCTATGATAGTTGTGTCTGTACTGATAATGTACAGACTTTTTTTTTCTTGTAATTATTCCCAAAACAATACAGTATAACAACCACTTACATAGCATTTACATTGTATTAGGTACTATTTGGGGTGATTTGAAGTATATGGGAGGATATGTGTAAGTTATATGGAAATACTCCCTCATTTTAAATAAGGGACTTGAGCATTCATGAATGTTGGTATCCTTGAGGAATCCTGGAACCAATCTTTCATGGATACTGAGGAACAACTGTATTATCATGTCTCTTGTGGATGAGTAACTCAAGGATCAGAATAACTTGTTTCAGATCCTATAGCTAGTCAGTAGTGAAATCAGGAATCAAACACAAATCTTTAGTCTCCAAAGTCCTTTGCCTTTAACACAGTTAAAACTATTTCCACATTCACCAGGCAAGATCCAAGAAGATGAAGTTTGTTACCTTAGCGATTCCCCATGATGGAGGAACTTGGTGGGTGGCTTCATGCTGCCCTCTTGACAGCCCCCAGGGGCTCATTCATGCCTGCCCATTAATGACCACGCCAAGCCCCAACCGTGAATCAAGCCAACTTCTGCTGTCTTTGCCCAGCTCTTGCTTCACCAAGTAGAGCAGAGCCACAGTGCTCAGGCCCTCCAAATGAGAACCAACTAATGTTAACTTCTTCATCTTCAACTTTGGCCTTCATCTCTGTTCTCAAGGTCACCCTCAGCCTCAGGCTAAGAGTGCTCTCAGCCTTGTTTCCAGCACTTGGCAAATCCTGTCTTCATCTCTAGGCAAGGTCTCAGGGACTCTTCTAGATAGTGTCAAGTCCTGAAGGCCAGTAGATTACTTTAAACCCGTCTTGGCAAATCGTTTATTTTATTCATTCATGGTTTCCTATCTCTTTAAATGAAAAAAAAAATACACCAAATTTGTTTCCATAAGCTTTTCTTACAATACAAATCTTTGATTCTATGAAAGTCCTAAATGTAATACAAAACATTGTCTGTTCTATTACTTTGTTGAGTGTAAGACTATTTAGGTGAACCAATCTGCAGATACGCCTGATTGTATTTTGTGTCTACATGTATTCCTTCATTCTTTCTTACTGTATCTGGGAAGTTCCTCCTCTTTAGACAACCCCTCTGCAGTGTTCCTTCATTATTTTTACTCTCAAATATTTTTCTGTTGCTCTATTGTGTTTGTCTCCAATATGTCCTTTGCACAGACTCTTTTCCTTCTGCCTTCAAAAATGTGTAGTTCTCCCTTATCTTACAAAAATGTCATTTGATTCTATTATGTCTTATAGTTTCTTCCTTCTATCCACAGATGTATGAAATGAATGTTATCAGCTGCCTCTTCTCCTCTGTTTTTCATTCCTTGCTTGATTCATTGCAATCCGCCTTCCGACCCTACTTTTCTGCTGAGATTGCTCTCTTAAAGGTTAACAGCCTACATTTTGTCAAATCTAATGGCCTTTTTATCCATCCAAATTCACATAGTGTTGACATTAGGATCCAACTAGACTGCAATTATTAGGTTCTGCTAAGCTTGCCTATCTCCATCCCAGCTAGAGCCACTTAACCGATCTCTGCATTTCAGCCTGGCTCCAGCACCTCGAAGCAGTTCTTGCTGTGCTAACAGTGGACTTTAAAAAAGTGGTCAGACAAAGCAACAAGTTACATCTTGACATTAGCAGCATAGTCTTTTGGGCATTAGGCTGATTTTACCCTTGGGTAAAAGAGAACCATCAGGGACACTTGAGACTTGGCATAAACTTAGGGTGGAAAAAATCTGCCTGAGATTTGGGAGGCAGGACTGACTCTAAAAGAGACCTTTCAGCCCGTAGCCCAGCTACGGTTAATAGCCAAGTGTTATGGACTGAATGCTTGTGTCTCCTCAGAATGTACATGTTGAAACTCTAATCCTTAACATGCTGGTATTAGGAGGTGAGGCTTTTGGGAGGTAATTAGGTTGTGAGGGTGGAGCCCTCATGATGGGATTAGTGCCCCAATAAGAAGAGACAGGAGAGAGCCTGGTCTCTTTTTGTCTCTCTTTCCTACCACGTGAGGCTACAGACAGAAGGCATCCATCTGTGAACCAAAAGGAGGGCCCTCACCAGAACCTGACCATGCTGGCACCCTGATCTTGGACTTCCTGTCCTCCAGAACTGTGACAAATACATTTCTATTGTTTAAGCCACTCAGTCTATGGTGCTTTGTTGTAGCAGCTCAAATTGACTGAGACATCAACGTTGTCCTGACTCAATAAAGCAAAAAAAGAAAAAAAAAAAAAAGCCAGGATCTAGGCTTCAGGATGGTGATAAATTCTCAGAGTTGTTGATTTTAATGATTAAAAACAAGTGAAGCTCATTTGAGAAGAGGCAAGGAAACTGGAAGAAAGGACAGCTCCATAAGAAAAGGGAAGATAAAACCAGAGAGTTACCTGGAGTTGAATGCTACTTTCCTTTCAGTTTTGCAGAGAGGGAGTGGGGATAGGAGGAAGGACCCCAGTCCACAACCTTAGAGAAGAAGGACCATAACTTCTGACTACTGGCACAATCAGAAATAGATTAGTAAGTTTACAGCTTGATGCTCAGACTAGTGCTGATTTACTCTAGGGTTCTCACAGATACCCCGCCTAGCATATGGAATTACTTCCAGACTCCAACAACTGGTTGGGAGAAGACTCCTAATAGACTCTCAAGTTTGCTGTCACTAACCTGGGACCTTAGAAGGGCTGAGTGTACATACTGCTTCTCAAACTGAAATTCTCATCTACACTACCTGAGATCTTGTTAAACTGCAAATTCTGATTCAGTAGATTTGAAGAAGAGGCTGAGATTCTGCATTTCTAGTAGACTCTGGAAGCCTTTAGGTAACAGTGATGTTGCTGGTTTGCGACTGATCCTCTTTGCAGAGCAAGGAGTGCAGGAAGCAACCATTATTCTGAGCAGCTGAAGGAGGGCAGAGCCTATGTTTTAGAGGAATCAGCCCTGGGCTTGGGCCTTTGGTTTTGGTACCATTGAAATCTAATGAATGTGGAGGATAGAGTCAAAAGCAATGTGACTGTGTTAGTAAGCTACCATTTATTTAAAAATTGTGAAGGAAGAGAATACATATATGTATAGGCTTCTATATTGTGGGCTGCTAGTTGACTATTCAATATTCCTTCTTCCTTTATTCTTTGCCAACAGAACCCCTATATTGGGACTTGCAAAATATCCATCTTAAAACCTACTTAAAACCTTAAAACCTACTTTAGGCTTAAGCCTAAAAAGCTAAACAATTAGATGTGATGTGGGATTTTCAAGAAAGCTTTTTAAAGGAAGCTGACTGCTGGGAGTGATATCCTTTTGTTCTTCCTTCTTGCCTGGAATATTGATGTGATAGATCTCACTCTAGCAGTTGTTGTGCTTGTGAAGTGACTTTAAGGATAAAAACTACATTCTGAGAATAATGACAAAGAAAGATTAAAAGTGCCTGAGTCTCTGATATTTACCGGTTTGGTGTGCCTGCCTCCAGACGTCTTTTACTTGAGAGAAAAACACATCTATACCTTCTAAATGACTTCAATTTTCACTCTTTTATGTGCTTAACTCAGTGACTAAGTGATACTTATATGTATGTAATATTTCTGGAAGTTAATCCAAAGAACTGATAGCAGCTGTTGCCTCTGGAGAGGGGAACTATGTCCTGGTTTAAAGGCTGGGAGGAAAATTTAAATTCTGTAGCATTCCCTTCTTTCTAGTTGGGAATTTTCATTCCAAGAAGATAATATCCACAAACAAACACAAATAATAATAATAAATAAACAATAACAACGGAACACAAACAAAAGACCAAACAAGTGAAACCAAAACAATAGTAATGTGAAAATATTGAGTTCCTCTTAAGTGTTTGAGAAAATGATAATTATGAATTTTCCATTCCTATTTTCAAATCCTTTCAGTGATATTTTCTTTTCATTAAAGGTGAAAATGGACCCAGCTGCATTATATGAGTTTAATCAGATATTTGTACATGAATGGAAATTAGTATATATAATTGACATTCAGCTCAACTTTAATTTTCTGTCTTGCCTACTGGAGAAATTTACATCAGGATCACTATACAAATAATCAAAACTCCAGCATTTTTGCCACTGAAGTCAGCTAAGATTTCAAATTCATATTTATGATTGATAATAAATGAGGAGGAAGAAATATGTTTTGAAAGTGTCATTGTTTGCTGGGTCTTGATACAATTCATTTAATCTATTATATGGAGTCCTGGGTTTTCATTGGTAATATTATTTTATGGCAGGTATCCTGGGAGATACACATCTTTACATATGATCAACATGTAATTAATCAAGACTGTTTAAGAATTTTCTGCCAGCACAAACATCTCCACCCGCCTTTTAAGGCTCTGTTTTGCAACAAACTCAATCTTCTGTCTCCTCTAGCCAGGAAAACATTCTACTGTGATGCCCAAAATTCCATACTTTCCTATCATTCCAACCATTTGATCATGGATATTTCCAGGGTCTGAGTATTGGCCTCCATTTTTACCTTCCCAGTTACATATATCCTTGTTTGTACACAGTTTGTTATGTGCATATGTGCGTACACACACACACATACATTCAAGGAGTAGCTCAAACCCTGCAGTAAACATCACAGGCTTCCCCTCACTTCTCCAGTTCACACTGAATCACTGGAACAAATATAACACACTGGTGTCCTTAGTCTATGTCCAGCCCATAGCCCATAGCTTATAGATATATTTCATTTGGTTCACATGTTGTTTCCTTAAAATGTTAAGATGGTCGTCAAAAGGGAAATATTACTTTAGAAGGTCATTTTGGAAGATTTCACATAAAATCTCAAGTTTCTGGTTTCTTTTTAAAAAATTAGAGGAAAAATTGGACCTAAATTCTGTGTATTAACAGTCCACTCAAACTGAGTGGCTGCTACTCCTTGAAACGGAGCAGTCATATTTTTTGGAGTCCTCACACCCTATTTGCTGGCCACTGAGCCATTTGAGTGTTTCCCCTGAATGTATGGACATGAAGGAGCCTCGACCCGGAGAGAAGAGCATGGATGGGAGGTGAGGTAAGCCAGTTGCCCTGAGCCCAAGCTTCTATGCACACATTTGTAGGTCTCTGCACTTATCTGGAGAAGTTGATTCAGTGACATTTAGATCCATGCACTTCTTGGTACAGAGCTGTGCACTCTCAATAGCTATGTGAAAAAATTATACAATTTGTTTTCCTCTTATTAAACCACCTTTTTATACTAATATACACTTTTGAGATGGAATAAAGCCTATTGAGCTAAAGGATCCCTCCTTATCCCTTTATTTTTTAGGTCAGGAAATTGACACACAGAACTAGTTATCACCACCAACAAATCTCATCGCCATTTCTTACCTCTTTTATGGCGGTATGTCTGACCTTTCTAAATTAATGACAGATTCTCAGAGGAAGGGGTGTCATCTTCTTCTATTTGTTTGTGAGAAGCTAATAGAAGACTGTGTGAATAAACAATGACCTAAATAATTTGTTACCAAATTAAACAACTATTTTTTTTTTTACCAAATAAAACAACTGAGATTTTGACATGAGAGTACCTTTCTTTCTAATCTTTATATTTAAGAGTTCCTGTTCTTCATATTTGAATTTATTGTTGAACCAGAGTAACAAACCTGATTTTGTTTGTTTATTTTCTTCAGAAATATGTTTGTATTTTCAAACATGTGATTTGAGCATTTCACTAGGGGACTAATAATCACAGCCTGGAAAATATAAGGATATATCTAATTCATACTTCATGAGATTGAGAAACATTTTCTCACATCAGTTAATAAGATGACAATTATAAAAATGTATTCCTTTTTCTCCAAATGGTGCTAGTGTGAAGTGTTTAACACTATGACGGAAGCAGATTTAGAAAAAGATTTTGCAGATGTCATTTGAAATGTTAACCTATGTTAGACTCTGACTATGAAATAATATTGTCTAAAGGACAGTGCTTCTTGCTTTCCTTTTTATTTCTGTTCATTATTTTTTCTAATTGGGAAAGATTTTGCATTATATAATACACGCAGATAGCTCTACTCGGGAAAGTAATTAAACGGTTGTATACAAAAGAACTATTAAGTATGTTTAATTCTTGCTAAAATGAATGAAGGCAGCCTCAGGAATCTATTGTAACCTCTATGTCACCCATCTTCATCAGCCCTAGTGTTGTTGTTTGTGGTGTTGCTATCAATTCTAATCTTACAAATAGAAGGAATTTAAGCCTTATTCCACCACTGATGGATTCTCGAATAGTTTTCAGCAGGGACTTTCCTGACATCCCTCCTTTAGTCTTATCATTTAACTAGTTTTTATTGCGTGAAGATGGAAAAGAGAAAACAAGAGGGAAGGCAAGGGAGAAGAGAAAGAGGATGAAGAGTGGGATGAAGATAAAAGAAGGAGAAAGAGGGAAGAAGCCACATTCTTAAGGCTGAAACCATAGCTTGTGGCTTTGGAAGGATTTTATCTATATCTCAGAAATAGTAAAATTACCATGTAAATTGGTAAATAAGGAAGGAATTTTGTCTCTGTTCAAAAGGCTAACTAGAAGTAGCATTTTAATAGTTAATAGTGAAGTCAACCTGGCTAGATTGCACACCACACAGTGACATTTAGATGTCACGCAGTGACACTTGCTTTTAGTCAGGGTTCTCTAGAGAGACAGAACTAGCAGGATAGATGTATACATGAAGGGGAGTTTATTAAGGAGAATTGAGTCACACGATCACAATGCGAAGACCCACAATAGGCCATCTGCAAGCTGAGCAGCAAGGAAGCCAGTCCAAGTCCCAAAACCTCAAAATAGGGAAGCCAACAGTGCAGCCTTTAGTCTGTGGCTGAAGGCCAGAGTCCCTGGCAAATCGCTAGTGTAAGTCCAAGAGTCCAAAAGCTGAAGAACTTGGAGTCCAATGTTAAAAGGCAGGAAACATCCGGCATGGGAGAAAGATGAAGGCTGAAAGACTCAGCAAGTAAGTTTCTCCCACCTTTTTCTGTCTGCTTTATTCCAGCCACGCTAGCAGTTGATTGGATGGTGCCCACCCACATTGAGGGTGGGTCTGCCTCTCCCAGTTCACTGACTCAAACCTTAATCTCCCTTGGCATCACCGTCACAGAAATACCCAGAAACAATACTTTGCATCCTTCAATCCAATCAAGTTGACACTTAACTATCACACTTGCCTCTTCCCACTGGCCTCCAGAAGGGTCCAGCATCATGGTACCCTCCTGCTTTGCTCCCTTTCAGATATTCTCAGATGCATCATTGGTATTAAAGAGCAAACTACAGACATCTGGTAGTCTTCAAAGGTTAAAAAATTAAAGGGACAAAGCCATTTAACAATCATAAAGGGATAAAATTTTGGAAATGTCACATTAGCAAATGGTGGGGAAGGACTTTGGTGATGAGGAGGTGGAATGAACAACAAATGCCACACACTTCCCTTTTAGGTACCACTTCCTTTTTGGGTAGACAAGCAAGCCTGCAGAGAGGGTACCTCAACACTGTCCCTCTCCTATTGATGAGAGGCTGCTGGTGGGTGTGCAAGCAGGTTTATTCCAAGAGCATCGACATCTAATGGCGCTCCAGGTAGAACAGATGAAAACTCAAGTCTGGAATGCTAATTCTTTGTTTACATACATTTCATACCTGGATGCTCTTTCTACACTATTGTACAAGGAGCACAGAGGAAAATAAAGCACTTTCATTGTGGGCAGAGAAACTACCTTTCAATAAACTGGAAAATAACCTCAGGAAACATAAGTCAGTTGAAAGGAAGGACTGGCCTGAACAGCAAGTTGTGACCTGAATCCTGCACATAGGCAGTGGGCTTGAATAAGGAAAGTACCTGTATGACATATCCTTTTATTAACTAATAAAAGGACAATTACAAACAAAGACAGAGCTATCAATGCTTATTTGCTAAACATCTATTTGGTATTGAGTATACTTATTTGCAATCAGAGCATAAAAATGCTGCCATAATCCCCCTGGAAGGGCGATGTTTTTAAATGTTTAGTAAAGTTGGCTTACTATCCATCCAAGGGAGCATATCAAAACATTTTAATGCTGCTTCAGATCAACTGATTCAATAAGAGTAACTGTGGATTCCAACAGCTGAAACTGTCACCTATTCAACTAAAGAATATGTTAAAAATAATTTATTTTTACAGCCTTTTCTACACACCACACTCTAATTGGGAAGGTGAATATAGAGCTTGTATTAATATATATTTTCTCTGTCTTGAAACCAACCAAAATCATATTGAGAAACTTTGGTTTCTATTATACCATTCCACTGTGGCCTCTCAACATGTAACTAGAAATATTAATAAGATATATTTTCTCTCTTTTCAAACCCAAACCTAATTAAAAGTTATGCCACGCTCATCCCAATGCCAAATATTTGCTCACCAAATTCTCCTCCCTGAATCCTGGGCATTGTTCAAGGTCTATCCTAGGTGCTCTGTCATGAAGGCTTCCTGAGCACACCTCAATCTCTGAAATTCTATGTTGTGTCTATTCTGCATTTCTAAATGAAACATTACCTAACTAGTTTTTCTCAGCTTTCGAGAACCAGAAAAATATTTCATCACTTCCTTAGGTACTTTTTAATCACTAAAAATATACTTACCCACCCAAAAGTGGCATATCAGGTGTTCAATAATGGTTAGATTTTGTCAGTGAGAAGTGATGGCTCCCTCCTTGGGAGAACCACAGGATTTACTATTTACTATTCTCATCCAAAGCTTATCAGCAATACTATATTACATTATTTTGGTGGTCTTCTGAGCGACCTCTTATGATGTAATAATACATATATATATATATTTTGAGATGGAATTTTGCTCTTGTTGCCCAGACTGGAGTGCAATGGCATGATCTTGGCTCACTGTAACCTCCGCCTCCCAGGTTCGAGCAATTCTCCTGCCTCAGCCTCCTGAGTAGCTGAGATTACAGGCACCCACCATCATGCCCAGCTAATTCTTTTGCAGTTTTAGTAGAGACAGGGTTTCACCATGTTGGCCAGGATGGTCTCGAACTCCTGACCTCAGGTAATCCACCTGTATAAGCCTCCCAAAGTGCTGGGTTTACAGGCATGAGCCCCTGTGCCTGGATTATTCAATAAAAGTTTGAATTTTTATTGTACTGTCACTTTATTTTATTTCTCTTTGTAACTTTGCATCTAGTCCATTGCTGACACACAGTATTTGTCTAAGAAACTTATGCTAAAAACTGAAAATAATTTTTTGGAACCTCTCGAATGAGTTCAACGAAAGGTAAGAAGGGCTCATTAAAAACTTGTTTGCTGAATAAACAACGCAGAGTAACACATAAATACATAACTCATTGCTCTAAAAGTAAGAAAGACTGATGTAAGCTAAGAAGCATGACCACTGAAAATTTTTCTAGTGGACTAATACAAAGCTTCAGATAAATTAGGAAGAGTTGAAGTTGATGGCAAAAAGCTAAATCACAAACGATATTGACTTTTAAAGATGCCTAGAGTTAGCAATTTTGTTTTAAAAGGTTACATTTCTGGTCTGGAAGGGAAAAAACTTAGAAGTCATCACTCCGTGCTCCAACAATAAAAAGCTAGAAAAACTGAAAAATCAACAACTTTTCTTAGATACTTCAGAAAAGTAAGGTTGCAGAGCAAACTACTGCTCCCAAAATTGGAGATATGCAGGTAGATACAGAGAATCCAACTTAATGGAACATAAACCCAAACTGTGTAGACAACTCTGGACCATAATTGATGAATTGTTGGAGGCTTACAGTGGACACTAAAAAATAGGGTGAAAGTTTAAAAATGGTGACCAGTCACTTGGAACCCCACACATTTTTGTGAGTTTTATTTACAGGAGCTCCACCAAGTTCTCACGGTGAATATTAGAGGAAAAATCCCCTTATGCCCTCAGCAGGGGTAGGGGAAAAGAAATCATTCTGAAATATGTCAGAGCATTCTGTTCTTAACAAGCTCTGCCCTCAAGAGAAAATTTATTTTAAACATGACCTAAACTATTGGGATTTTATAGAAACACCCAACTCCAGCCTTCTTTACTAATCCTTTCTCATCTAAGTGGGAAAGCAAAAATCTAAGACATATTTGTGAAGGTCACAATTCAGAGGCTCAAAAACAGACTGAATCGCAAGGCTGTAAAATGCATCACTTTCCCCTACATCTTACCACCACATTGTTAAAGGCACATTTATCATGTTTCCTTCTATTCTGCACTCATGTCCAGCTATCAGGAAATAATTACAAGTCATACTAAAAGTGAACTTCAAACTTTTTAGTTTGAAGAGACAAAGGAAGTATCAGAACCAGACTCAGAAATGGCATGAATGTTAGAATTACTGGAATAAAAATTTAAAACAACAATTATTAATATGCTAAGGGGTTTAATGAAAAAAGTAGTCAGCATGCAAAAACACAAGGACAATATAAGCAGAGAAATGGAATTCTAAGAAAAAAGTAAAAAGAAATGCTAGAGATAAAAACACTGTGTAAGAAATAAACAACGCCTTTGTTGGGCCCATTACTAGACTGAACACAGCTGAGGAAAATCTCTGAGCTTGAGCATATATCAACAGAAACCTTCAAAATGAAAAAGCAAATAGAAAAACTAAAAAACAATAACAGGTTATTTATAAAAATAAGAACAGATTATTTAAAAATAGTGGGACAACTATAAAAGGTATAAAATATGTGTAATAAGAAGAGTAGAAGGAGAAAAAAGAGAAGAAAGGATTGAAGTAATACTTGTAGTAATGATGACTGAGGATTTTCTTAAATTAATATCAGATATCAACCCACAGATCCAAGAAGCTCCAAGAACAGGATAAATGCCAAAAAAACTACATGTAGGTTTCTCATAGAAGAGAAGCAGGTAGATACAGAGATTCAGAACTTAAAATCAGAAAATCAAAGATAAGGAAAAAAATTCTGAAAAAAAAAAACAGAGGGAGAAAAATCACTTTACTTACAGAGGAGAAAAGAATTACAACTGACTTATTCTTGGAAACCATGAAAGTAAGAAGAGAATGAAGTGAAATATTCAGTGCTCAGTACACACATATGTTTATTGCAGCACTCTTTATAGTAGCAAAGACTTGGAACCAACCCAAATGCCCATCAATGATAGACTGGATAAAGCAAATGTGGCACATATGCACCATGGAATACTATGCAGCCATAAAAAAGAATGAATTCATATCCTCTGTAGAGACATGGATGAAGCCGGAAGCCATCATCCTCAGCATACTAACATAGGAACAGAAAACCAAACACTGCATGTTCTCACTCCTAAGTGGGAGTTGAACAATGAGAACACATGGACCCAGGGAAGGGAACATCACACACTGGGGTCTGTTGGGGGTGGAGGCCAAGGGGAGGGAGAGCATTAGGACAAATACCTAATGCATGAAGGGCTTAAAACCTAGATGATAGGTTGATGGGTACAGCAAACCACCATTGGTATACCTGTGTAACAAACTTGCAAGTTCTGCACATGTATCCCAGAACTTAAAGTAAAATTTTAAAAAGAGAAGTATTTACTGTTAAGAAAAGACCCTCACCAACCTAAAATTCTGCACCCTGTGAAATTATCCCTTTAAACTGAAGGAGAAATAAAGATTTTATCATAAAATAAAAAATTGAGATAATTTGTTGACAGTAGACCTGTCTTACAAGAAATTCTTTAGAGAGATGTAAGGTAATATATGTTAGAGAAACTTGTATCTACAAAGAGAAAGAAAGAGCATCAGACAAGGAATAAGTGAAGATAAAATAAAAATTTTACTTTTTCTTATTCTTAATTGATCTAATACACAATAGCTTGTTCATAATAGTAATGTATTTGATTATATATGTTTACAAATGCTTCTGTATGAGTATAATGAATAAGTAGTGATACAAGGGATGGGAAGATAAATTAAGACTATTTTATTGTTATGAGGCACTCACCCTACCTGGGAAGTGGTAAAGTGTTATTTGAAAGTGGATATGAAATTGTTGTGAATTCATATTACAAAGTCTAGGGCAACCACTAAAAAATGAAGTTATAAAAGTATAATTGATATGATAAGAAAGGAGAATAAACTTATATAAAATGCCCAATAAAAACCACAAAAGGCAGAAAAGGGTGGAAGACACTATTGTACTTGGAGACTTCAATGTCCCTGTTCGGAAATGGACAGATCCAGCAGGCAGAAAATCAGTAAGAACGTAGTTGAACTCAACACAACCATCAACAGATGGATATAATTGACATGTATTGACTATTTCACCCAGCAACAGTAGAATATACATTCTTCTCAAGCTCACATGGAACATTCAGCAGGAAAGACCAAATTCTGGGCCATAAAACACACCTTAACACAATTTAAAGCATAAAAATCATACAATGTCTGCTCTCAGACCACAGTGGGATTAAACTAGAAATAAATCACAGAAAGATAGCTGGAAAATCTCCAAATACTTATAGATTAAGCAATATCCTTCTAAATAACATGAATCAAAGAAGAAGCCTCAAAGGAAATTTAAAAAATATTTTGAACTAAATGAAAATAAAAATAAAACAACAAAATTTGTGATATGCAGAGAAAGCACTGCTTAAAGAGAAATTTATAGCATTGAATACAAACATTACATAAAAGCAACATATAAAAGAAATAATCTAAGCTTCTACTTTAGGAAACTAGAAAAAGAAGAGCAATTTAAATCCAAAGTAAGTAGAAGAAAAGAAACAATAAAAATTAGAGCAAAAATCAATGAAATTGGAAACAAAATCAGTAGAGAAAATCAACAAATCATAAGTTTAAATAGAAAGCTGTTGAATAGAAATAAAAAAAAAATCAATAACATTGATACACCTGTAGCCAGGCTAAGAAAAAGAGGGAGAAGACACAAATTACTAATATCAAAACTGAAAGAGGGGATATCACTACACATCCATGGGCATCAAAAAGACAATAAAATAATATTGTAAACAAATTGGATAACCTAAATAAAACAGATCAATTCCTTGAAAGACATGTCTGCCAAAATTCACACAAGAAGAAATAGATAATTTAAACAGGGTTATATCTATTAAAGAAATGGAATCTATAATTAATCTTCCCAAACAGAAAGCAGCAAGCTCAAATGGGTTCACTGGTGAATTCTACTAAATATTTAAGGAAGAAATGATATAAATTCTTTAGTACTGATACAGGGGCTCATGCCTATAACCCCAGCACTTTGGGAGGCCAAGGTAGGCAGATCACTTGAGGTCGAGGGTTGAGACCAGCCTGACCAACATGGAGAAACCCCATCTCTACTAAAAACACAAAATTAGCTGGGCATGGTGGTGCATGTCTGTAATCCCAGCTACTCAGGAGGCTGAGGCAGGAGAATATTTTGAACCCGGGAGGCAGAAGTCGTGGTGAGCCGAGATTGCGCCATTGCACTCCATCCTGGGCAACAAGAGTGAAACTCCATCTCAAACTAAACTAAACTAAACTAAAATAAAAAAAAATTCTCTAAAATCTCTTCCAGAAAATAGAAGCAGAGGGTATGCTATTTAACTTGTTTTAGGAGGCTAGCATTATCCTAATACCAAAGCCAGACAAAGACATTACAAGAGAAGAAAACTGCAGGCCGTAGACACAAAAATCTTCAACAAAATATTAGTAAATTGAATTCAACAATGCATAAAAAGAGTTATGCATCATGACTAAGTGAGATTTATCCCAGTTATGCAAGGCTAGTTTACTATTCTAATATGAACTAATGTAATTCATCACATCAACACTCTAAAGAAGAAAAATCGCAGGATCATAGGTACACAGAAAGCATTTGACAAAATCCAATACCCATTTATAATTACAAACTTTCAGCAAACTAGAAATGAGAAGAAACTAGAAATTGAGTACAAATATTAGAAAAAAGAAAGACCTAAAATTAATAATCTAAGTTCCAACTTTAGGAAACTAGATAAAGAAGGGGAATTTAAATCCAATGTAAGTAGAAGAAAAGAAATAATAAAAATTAGAGCAAAAATCAATGAACTTGGAAACAAAATCAACTTGGTAAAAAACATCTACAGAAAACCTAGCGTTAACATCATATTTGATGACAGCCTAGAAGTTTTTCTGCTAAGATCAAGAACAAGGCAAGGATATTCCTCTTACCACTTCTATTCAACATTGTACTTAAATTCTTAGCTAATGTGATATGACAACAAAAGTAAATAAGAGGTATTAGGAACAGAGAAATAAAACTGTCTTTGTTCACAGATGACATGATCATCTATGTAGAAAATCTGAAAAAAAAAATAAACATAAAACTCCTGGAACTAATAAACAATGATTCCAAGGTTGCAGGATAAGAGGTTAACATACAAAAGTCTATCACTTTGCTATATACTAGAAAAGTATAACTGGCATTTGCAATTAAAAACACAATACCATTTACATTAGAACCCCATAAAATGAAATACTTAAGTATAAATCTAACAAAATATGCACAAGATATTTATGTGGAAAATTACAAAGCTCTGATGAAAGAACTCAAAAGACTAAATAATAGAAGACACACCTCCTGTTTATGAATAGAGAGACTCAATATCATCACCATGTTAGTCTTTCCCAACTTAATCTATAGATTCAACAAAATTCCAATCAAAGTCCCAGAAAGTTATCTTGTGGATGCCAACCAACCAAATCTAAAGTTTATGTGGAGAGGAAGAAGTCCTAGAATAGCCAACACTATATGAAGAAGAACAAAGTTGGCAGACTGTCACTACCAAACTTCAAGACTTAGTATAAAGCTTTAGTAATAAAGCAATACAGTAATAGAGAGAGTGGTATTGGCACAAAAATAGGCAAATAGTTCAATGGAACAGAATGGAGAGCCCAGAAACAGTCCCACACAAGTATAGTCAACAGATCTTTGACAAAGGAGTAAAGGTAACATAATGGAGCAAAGGTAGTCTTTTAACAAATGATCGTGGAAAAATAGGACATCCATAGGCAAAAAAATGAATACACTCCTTAAAATTAATTCAAAATGCATTATAGACTTAAATGTAAAACACAAAACTATAAAATTCCTTGAATATGTAAAAAAAAACCTAGGTGATCTTGGGTATGGCAATATCTTTTTAAATACAACACCAGGCTGGGCATGGTGGCTCACGCCTGTAATCCCAGCACTCTGGGAGACCGAGGTGGGCAGATCACTTAAGGCAAAGAACTGGAGACCAGCCTGGCCAATATGGTGAAACCCCATCTCTAATAAAAATACAAAAATTAGCCAGACATGGTGGTGGATGCCTGTAATCCTAGCTACTAGGGAGATTGAGGCAGGAGAATCACTGAACCCGGGAGGCGGAGGTTGCATTGAGCAGAGATCGCGTCATTGTCCTCCAGCCTGGGTGACAGAGTGAGCCTCCGTCTCAAAAAAACTAAAAAATTAAATAATAAATATATAAATACAACACCAAAAACATGTCCCATGAAAGAAATAATTTATAAACTGAACTTAATTAAAACTAAAATGTTCTGCTCTGAGACAGTTTCAAGAGAAGAAGACAAGCCACACTTTGGGAGAAAACATTTGCAAAAGAAGTGTCTGATAAAGGACTGTTATCCTAAATATACAAACAATTCTTAAAACTCAGCTATAAGAAAAGGAATAACTCTATTAAAAATGGCTCAAAGGCCTGAATAGAAAGCTCACCAAACAAGATATACAGAGGTAAGTAGGCAAATATAAGATGCTCAACATCATATGTCACTAAGGAACTGGGTAAAGATGGGATACCACTACACACCTATTAGAATGGCTAAATTCCAAAAACACTGACAACAACAAATTCTGGTGAGGATGTATTGAGGATTCTGAGTTCAATAGAAACTTTAATTTATTCCTGGTGGGAATACAAAATGGTCCAGACGCTTCAGAAGACTGTTTGGCAGTTTCTTAGAAAACTAAACATATTCTTACCATATGATCCAGCAATCACGCCTTTTGGTATTCATGCAAAAGACTTTAAAACATGTTTGTACAAAAATCTGAACAAGGATGTTTATAGCAACTTTATCTATAGTTGCTAAAATTTGGAAGCAACCAAGATGTCATTCATCAGGTGAATGGATAAACTGTGGTATATCTATACAACGAAATATTCAGTCTAAAAAGAAACTAGCTATCAAGACTATTCCTGGGTTCTCTATTCTATTCTATTGAGCTATTTGCTATTTGTCTATTCTTTTTCCAATACCACACACCTTTTATCACTGTAGTTTTATGTCACATCTTGGAGTTGAGTAGTGAAAAGACATGGAGGAAACTTAAATGCACATTACTAAGTGAAAGGAGCCAGTCTAAAGAGGCTACATATTGATTTCAGCTACATAACATTCTGGAAAAGGCAAAAATATGAATATAGTAAAAGAATCGGTGATTGTCAGGGACTAGGGGGAGGAACAGATGAACAGGTGGAAGACAGGGGATTTTTAGGGCAATGAAACTATTCTGTATGATACTATAATGATGGATGGACATCATTATACGTTAGTCCAAATCCATAGAAGGTACATTGCCTAGAGTGAATCCTAATGTAAAATGCCAAAAGTGAACCCTGATGTAAAATGATGGGCTTTTAGTAAGGATGATGTTTGATGTATTACACTTGTAATAAATGTACCACTCTGATGCAGAATTTTTATTAATTAAAAATTTTATTTTTTTAGAGCAGTTTTAGGGTCACAGCGAAATTGAGAAGAAAGTACAGAAATTTCCATAAACCCCTTGGTATGGGATATTGATGGTGGGGAAAGCTGTGCGTATGTGGAGGGTGGGTATATGGCATGTAAAGTAAATATACAGAAATGATTTTCTATGTGCTTTTTAATCAAATTTAAAAATAACCATGTAGTTCCAGCACCTGTACCCTTGGCCATGCCCACCCTCCTCCAGTATTTAGTAGATTTTGGACTCTGCTAGTTGACAAGTAGGATAAAGTTATGTGGATCAGGAATCTTCAATCTAGAGTCCCCATAGGGAAGATGCCTAAACCATCTATGTCCTGTGTTGTCTTTGTCATTAAACAGAGGAATCTGGAGGGGGAAGTAAGGGTGCACAAAGCCATAAGGAAATCTTTAAAAATTCCATTTTTTAAGGGAAATAGATCAATCTACTTAAAGTGTGCAGTTTTGAAGAAATCTTCTCAATTTAACTGTGGTCCTCTATCTCTTCTCATCCCACACTTTGTTGTAAAAAAATGTAAGCCCCTTCACTTCATGCTAAGTTTTGGGCCCAGACCTGGCAGGAGGATGGGATGCTAGGTTTTAAATAAATCTTTTTGCTGTGTAGGTAACTGTGGCACTTTCGAGAAAGGATCTGTCTTCTGTTAAGTCATCTGATTGGAGGCATTGGATGATATCAAACACCTGTGTGAATTCAGTGCCCTGGCTTCACTGAGAGATGGGTTTGGCATGGTGGTAAAGTGTCCAGACAGCCTGGAGTCCTATCCCAGTGTTACCGCTTATTACATGTGTTTCCTTGGCCAAGTTTTTCCCTCTCTCTGCCTGTTTGTTTCCACCTCTACAAAGTAAGATCAATAATAATTATAACACCTAACTCATGCATGAACTTTATGTTTAGATTAAATGAATTATAAATAAATTGGTTAATGTCTGGCATGGGGTATTACACACTCATCTTAATGTAGGGACTGGCAATCTCTGACTTGGAGGAGGCTGTAAAATTTAAGCAGCTTCTGCCACTTCTTCATTGCTTCCTAATAAGGTGATCTCAGAAGATGGACCCAAGGCTAAGGGCAGCCTAACATGGAGGACTTGGAATGGAGGCACTAAAGGTATGAATGCAGACACGCACAAGACTATGGCCAGTTGAGGGGATGGGAGTCAGGTTCTGAGTCCTTGACTGCAACTCTCTTCAGACACTGCAATACATTCTCTGTGTATGAGATTGCAATCCTCTGGGGGATGGATTTGATCTGAAACCAAAATGTACTGCCATGAAAGGCTGCTGACCTTCCTGGGGAACAGTCCCTCTGTTAGGTGGGAACATGGGCCAAAGCAGACAGGACGGGGCTATTCACAGGGGCAACCAAGCTCCCTCATTTGGACCCACCCATAGACAGCTGTGCTCCTTGATGCCTCCTATTCAACAAAAATACAACAGCATAATGCAACAACAAAAACACAGCAGTATAACATAGCAGCAACAAAAACACAACAGCAGAACACAACAGTGTATCTCTCTTAGGGAGTAGAGGTATTTACCGAGGGTCAGAGTTGTTGAGGTGCTTCAGTGATTAATGTGTTTGCCAGTGGCCACCAGCAGGACTCTTCTGTCATAGCAGCAAAATTACATACTTATGTTTTGCTTTCTCTGAGGGGACATAGTAATTGATAAGAAAAGGATTATTTGATTCAGTGGAGTATGGTCTTCATTGGGATTTTGTAAAAGGTTGAATTCTTCTTCAGAAAAAAAATTTAGAATTGTCAAAGCAATATACTCTATTCAAACATCTAATCTACATATTTCCCTACTAAAAAATCCTCTTAGTATTCTAAAACATCTGAAGAAAATGAGAAGATTGAAACAAAACAAATTATTGCACATATTTGATTATTGGCTGAAATGCAAAGTCCCGTGTTTGAGCTCTTTGTGTCTTTTTTTTTTTTTTTTTTTTTTTTTTTTTTTGAGATGGAGTTTCACTCTTGTTGCCCAGGCTGGAGTGCAATGGCACAATCTCTGCTCACCACAGCCTCTGCCTCTCGGGTTCAAGTGATTCTCCTGCCTCAGCCTCCTGAGTAGCTGGGATTAGCCACCATGCCCGGCTAATTTTGTGTTTTTAGTAGAGACAAGGTTTCTTCATGTTGGTCAGGCTGGTCTCGAACTCCTAACTTCAGGTGATCCGCCCGCCTCAGCCTCCCAAAGCGCTGGGATCACAGGCATAAGCCACTGTGCCTGGCCTGATCTCTTTGTATCTTTCTCTTTGTTGATACTGTCATTTCATATGAAAATAAGTCATCCATTTATTCATTAGGAAAATGAAGGAAACTGTGTTGTGAATATAAAAATATCAGATTTGAGTAGGACTGCATAACTTACAATTTTAGCATTACAAATTTCAACCAGGAAATGAGGTGCCTGACTCCAGGTCAAGATCCTATGTGTGATCTTTCATGTCAAACCATAGGAGGTTTCAAAGTCGTTATCTGGCAGGCTCATGGGGGAAGCTGCCCTCCCCACATCAGCTAGTGCACTGCCGTCCCTGAAGGGAAGTGCAGTCAAGGACTCAGATCCTGACCCCCACTCCCCTCAACTCTACAGCTGACCCTGTTTTGTGTATCTGCATTTCTACCTTAAGTGCCTCCATTCCGAGGCCTCCTAATTGGGCTGCCCCTAGCTTTGGGTGCATCTGCTGAGACCACCTTATTGGAAGAGACTTGAAGACAATTTTCTTAACTTTGAATGGGTATTTTGTATTTTTTTCACTACTAGTCCTTTCCTCTTCCTCTCTGGGTCCATAAGATAGGAGGAGCCTTTGGTTCAGAGTTCCTCTGGCAGTGAGACCATCCTGGCCATGTGCAACACTGTGGGAGCTGGCACCTTCATCCTGGTCTGCCCTACAACAAGGAATAAAGGATTGCTGGTTACTTTCAGTTTGGTGCTTCCTAATTGACCCCTTTGATGCAGGGGAGCTTGGCTTTCACTCTTTCTCTCTCCCTCGCCTTTTTTTTTTTGAGAGTTAAAAACCCCAAATTTTATTGAAGATTTTTTTCTTTATTTCTTCTAAACAAACAAACAAACAAACACGGGACACATGTGCAGAATGTGCAGGTTTGTTACATAGATACACGTGTGTCATGATGGTTTGCTGCACCTATTGACCCATCCTCTAAGTTCCCTCCCCTCAACCCCCACCCCCAAAAAGCCCCTGTTGTGTTGTTACCCTCTCTGTGTCCTTGAGTTCTCAATGTTCAACTCACACTTATGAGTGAGAACATGGGGTGTTCGGTTTTCTGTTCCTGAGTTAGTTTGCTGAGGCTGATGAGTTCCAGCTCAGTCCTGCAAAGGACATGCAAAGGACATGATCTCATTCCTTTTTATGGCTGCATAGCATCCTATGGTATATATTTACCACGTTTTCTTTATCCAGTCTATCATCAATGGGCATTTGGTTTGTTTCCATGTCTTTGCTATTGTAAATAGTGCTGCAATAAACATACGTGTGCATGTGTCTTTATAGTAGAATGACTTATATTATTTTGGGTATATACCCAGTAATGGGATTGCTGGGTCAAATGGTATTTCTGATTCTAGAGCATTGAGGAATCACCACATTGTCTTCTACAATGGTTGAACTAATTTACATTCCCACCAAGATGGTAAAAACGTTCCTATTCCTCCACACCCTCACCGGCATCTATTGTTTCCTGACTTTTTGATAATAACCATTCTGACTGGTGTGAGATGGTGTCTCACTGTGGTTTTGATTTGCATTTTTCTGATGATCAATGATGTTGAGGTTGTATTTATGTGGTTTTTGGCTGCATAAATGTCTTCTTTTGAGAAGTGTCTGTTCATATCTTTTGCCCATTTTTTGATGGGGTTGTTTATTTTTTTTCTTGTAAATATGTTTAAGTTCCTAGTAAATTCTGGATATTAGACCCTTGTCAGATGGGTAGGTTGCAAAAATTTTCTCCCATTCTGTGGCTTGCCTGTTCACTCTAATGCTAGTTTCTTTTGCTGTACATTAGCTCTTTAGTTTAATTAGATCCCATTTGTCAATTTTGGCTTTTGTTGCAATTGCTTTTGGTGTTTTCGTCATGAAATCTTTTCCCATTCCTATGTCCTGAATGGTATTGCCTAGACTTTCTTCCAGGGTTTTTATGGTTTTGAGCTTTACATTTAAGTCTTTAAACCATCTTGAGATAATTTTTGCATAAGATGTAAGGGAGGGGTCCAGTTTCAGTTTTCTACATATGGCTAGTCTGTTTTCCAAGCAGCATTTACTGAATAGGAGGAGATCCTTTCCCCATTGCTTGTTTTTGTCAAGTCTGTCAAAGATCAGATGGTTGTAGATTTGCGTTGTTATTTCTGAGGTCTCTGTTCTGCTCCGTTGGCCTATATGTCTGTTTTGGTACCAGTACTATGATGCTTTGGTTTCTGCAGCCTTGTAGTATAGTTCAAAGTCAGGTAGAATGATGCTTCCAGCTTTGTTCTTTTTGCTGAGGATTGTCTTGACTATACGAGGTGTTTGATTCCATATTAAATTTAAAATAGGTTTTTTTTTTTCTAATTCTGTGAAGAATGTCAATGGTTGTTTGATGGGAATAGCGTTGAATCTATAGATTACTTTGGGTAATATGGCCATTTTCAAGATATTGATTTCTCCTATCCATGAGGATGGAATGTTTTTTCATTTGTTTGTTTCCTCTCTTATTTCCTCGAGCAGTGGTTTGTAGTTCTCCTTGAGGGGGTCCTTCACATGCCTTGTCAGCTGTAGTCCTAGGTATTTTATTCTCTTTGTAGCCATTGTGAATGGGAGTTCACTCATGATTTGGCTCTCTGCTTGCCTATTATTCATGTATAGGAATGCTTGTGATTTTTGCACATTGGTTTTGTATCCTGAGACTTTGTTGAAGTTGCTTATCAGTTCAAGGAGTTTTTAGGCTGAGATGATGGGGTTTTCTAAATATAAAATCATGTTGTCTGCAAACAGAGACAACCTGACTTCCTTTCTTCCTATTAGATTATGCTTTATTTCTTTCTCTTGCCTGATTGCCCTGGCCAGAACTTCCAATACTATGTTGAATAGGAGTGATGAGAGAGGGCATCCTTGTCTTGTGCTGGTTTTCAAAGGGAATGCTTCCAGCTTTTGTCCATTCAATATGATATTGTCTGTGCGTTTGTTATAAATAGCTCTAATTATTTTGAGATATATTCTATCAGTACCTAGTTTATTGAGAGTTTTTACCATGAAGTGATGTTGAATTTTATCAAAGGACTTTTCTGCATCTATTGAGATAATCATGTGGTTTTTGCCTTTGGTTCTGTTTATGTGATGGATTACGTTTATTGATTTGCATATGTTCAACCAACCTTGCATCCCAGGGATGAAGCCAACTTCATGGTGTTGGATACGTTTTTTAATGTGCTGCTGGATTCAGTTTGCCAGTATTTTATTGAGGATTTTTGCTTTGACGTTCATCAGGGATATTTGCCTGAAGTTTTCCTTTTTTGATGTGTCTCTTCCCTGTTTTGGTATCAGGATGATGCTGGCTTCATAAAATGATTTAGGGAGGAGTCCCTCCTTTTCAATTGTTTAGAATAGTTTCAGAAGGAACAGTACCAGCTCCCTTTTATATTTCTGGTAGAATTCAGCTGTGAATCCTTCTGGTCCTGGGATTTTTTTGGTTGGTAGGCTATTAATTACTGCTTCAATTTCAGAGCTTGTTATTGGTCTATTCAGGGATTCAACTTTTTCCTGGTTTAGTCTTGGTAGGGTGTATGCGTCCAGGAATCTATCATTTCTTCTAGATTGTCTAGTTTGTTTGCATAGACGTGTTTATAATATTATCTGATGGTAGTTTATATTTCTTTGGGGTCAGTGGTAAAATCCTCTTTATCATTTTTTATTGTGTCTATTTGATTCTTCTCTTTCTTCTTTATTAGTCTAGCTAGTGGCTTATCTATTTTGTTAGATTTTTCAAAAAAACACCTCCTGGGTTCGTTGATTTTTTTGGAGGGTTTTTCGTGTCTCTATCTCCTTCAATTCTTCTCTGATCTTAGTTATTTATTGTCTTCTGCTAGCTTTTGGTTTTGTTTGCTCTTGCCTCACTAGCTCTTTTAGTTGTGATGTCTGGGTGTCAATCTGAGATATTTCTACCTTTCTGATGTGGGCATTTAGTGCTATAAATTTCCCTGTTAACACTGCTTTAGCTGTAACCCAGAGCTTCTGGTATATTGTCTTTTTGTTCTCGTTCATTTCAAAGAACTTCTTGATGTCTGCCTTAATTTCATTATTTACCCAGGAGTCATTCAGGAGCAGTTTGTTCAGTTTCCATGTAATTGTGTGGTTTTGAGTAAGTTTCTTATTCCTGAGTTCTAATTTGATTACACTGTGGTCTGAGATCCTGTTATGATTTCGGTTTCTTTACTTTTCGTGAGGAGTGTTTTACTTCCAATTATATGGTCAATTTTAGAATAAGTGCCATGTGGCACTGAGAAGAATGTATATTCTGTTGTTTTGGGGTACAGCGTTCTGAGATATCTACTAGATCCACTTGATCCAGAGCTGAGTTCAAGTCCCGAATGTCTTTGCTAATTTTCTGTCTCTTTGATCTAATACTGACAGTGGGGTGTCAAAATCTCCCAATATTATAGTGTGGGAGTCTAAGTCTCTTTGTAGGTCCCTAAGAACTTGTTTTGTGAATCTGGGTGCTTCTTTATTGGGTGCGTGTATATTTAGAATAGTTAGCTCTTCTTGTTGAATTGTTCCCTTTACCATTATGTAATGCCCTTCCTTGTCTTTTTTGGTCTTTGTTGCTTTAAAGTCTGTTTTGTCAGAGACTATGATTGCAATTTCTGCTTTTTTGCTTTCCATTTGCTTAGCAACTTTTCCTCCATCTCTTTATTTTGAGCCTATGTGTGTCAGCACACAGGATGGGTCTTCTGAATACAACACACCAATTGATCTTAACTCCTTATCCAATTTGCCAGTCTGCGTCTTTTCATTTAAGGTTAGTATTGTTATGTGTGAATTTGATGCTGTCATCATGATGCTATTTAGTTATTTTGTACATGAGTTGATGCAGTTTCTTCAAAGTGTCATTGATCTTCATATTTTGGTATGTTTTTGCAGTGGCTGGTACCAGTTTTTCCTTTCCCTATTTAGTGCTTTCAGGAGCTCTTGCAGAGCAGGCCTGGTGGTAATGAAATCTCTCAGCATTTGCTTGTCTGTAAAGGATTTTATTTCTCCTTTGCTTATGAAACTTAATTTGGCTGGATATGAAATTCTGAGTTGAAAATTCTTTTCACTTTCTCTTGACTGAGGGCATATGTGGACTTACTCCTTACCCTCTGAGAAATAGCCCTTCTGTTCACAATGCCATTTGGCAGAGTTGTGTCTTTCTTATTCATTTAAAAAAACAAAATTACACAGTGGTAACACAATGCTTAAAAACTGCAGTGAGGTCTAGTAATGCTTGGGCAGGAGGGGACCTGAACAGTGAGTCCAGTTGGATGCCCCTGCATTTGCACTTTCAGCTGTACTGCTATGAGGAGACCTCAGCTGTTGTGCATGAGCTTTACATACCCTAGATGTCACTGGGATCTCCTTATCTCTCAGAAGTTTAGAATACTTGGCTCAAAATGAATACTAGTCCTAAGTACTCCCCAAGACTTCAGCAAATTCCTTGCACTAATGTCACCACAGAGTTCTTTGTCCTGAGTTTGCAGATACAAATATGCTCTAGTCATTCATTGCTAAACAATAGGCATACCTTCTGACAATGGCATCATCAGGTGATTTTCGCTGTGTAGGCAACATGAAGTGTACTTACACAAAACTAGATGGTGTCACCAACTATACACCTAGGCTATATGGCATAAGCTATTTCTTCTAGGCTACAAGCGTGTACAGCAAGTTACTGTACTGAATACTGTAGGCAGATGGAGCACAATGGTAAGTATTTGTGTATCAAAACTTATCTAAACATAGAAAAGTGAAATACAGCAGTATAATATCATGGAACCACCATTGCATATGTGGTTTGTCATTAACCAAAATGTCCTTATGCAATGCATGACTATGTTTCAAATTCCTATGTGGATTCCACTTATATTTTTTGAAAGTTAAGTATTATTAATTTCCCTTCTAAATTAATTTGCCTCCCTAAATAAAGCATAGCTGAGGTATTCTAGATTGGTTAGATCTCTGATTCCTCATCATTTCCCACAAGTAAACTGGTGAAAATGGCAATTTTACTGAAGATATGAAAAGTTAAGGGAGGGATTCTATAGGCACGTTCTCCCACCTTCAACTGTTTCATGGTCTGCTTCCTTCCCAAAGCCCAAAGTCCTCTCCTGCCACATTCTCCCTTGGACTTGGCCCCTAGAAGGGTATCCCATGCCCTGACTTCAGCTGTTTGCAGCCCCCCTGCAGTTATAAAATGAATAAGCTCTGGAGACCTAATGTATAGCATGTTGACTACAGTTAATATTGCCCATTTGAAATTTGCCAAGAGAGTAGATCTTAAGTGTTCTCATCACACACACACACTAATGGTAACTATGTGAGGGAATGGATTTTTTTTTTTTTTGACAGAGTCTTGCTCTGTTACCCAGGCTGGAGTGCAGTGGCATGATCTTGGCCCACTGCAACCTCTACCTCCTGAGTTCAAACAATTCTCCTGCCTCAGCCTCCTGAATAGCTGGGGTTACAGGTGCACACCACCATGTCTGGCTAAAATTTTGTATTTTTAGTAGAGTTGGGATTTCACCATGTTGGCCAGGCTGGTCTCAAACTCTTGACCTCAGGTGATCCACCTGCTTTGGCCTCCCAAAGTGCTGGAGTTACAGTTCTGAGCCACTGCACCTGGCCTAGATGTGTTAATAGCTTAAGTGTGCCAGTCATTTCATAGTGTGTACATATATCAAAACATCACATTGTAACCTTGAATATATACAATTTTTGTTTGTCAATGTTATCTCAATAAGGTTGAAAAAGTCAGTCTGAGTCCGGTTTTCCTAATATGATCTTTGTTGTGCTAAAGAAGAGAAATCTAAAACTTTTTCCTTGAACTACTTTTCCAAAGCTAAACAGTAAGAGTAAATGGCTTCATTTAGTGATTTCCATTCTTTCTCATCTCTAATGCACATCTATTTCTTTAAAAGTCCTTGTATTACCCAGAGTTCTCCAGAGGGACGGACCCAATAGGATAAATGTATATACAAAAGAGAGTTTATTAGGGAGACTTGGCTCACACGATTATAAGGCAAAGTCCCACAATAGGTCATCTGCAAGCTGGTGAAGAAGAGAAGCCTGGAGTGGCTCAGTCCACATCCAAAAGCCTCAAAGAAAGGGGGCTGGGGCTGGGGTGGTGGCTCACACCTGTAATCCCAGCACTTTGGGAGGCTGAGGCGGGTAGATCACGAGGTCAGGAGATCGAGACCATCCTGGCTAAGACAGTGAAACCCCGTCTCTACTAAAAATACAAAAAAATTAGCTGGGCATGGTGGCAGGTACCTGCAATCCCAGCCACTTGGGAGGCTGAGGCAGGAGAATGGCAGAATGGCATGAACCCGGGAGGCGAGCTTGCAGTGACCGAGATCGTGCCACTGCACTCCAGCCTGGGTGACAGAGAGAAACTCTGTCTCCAAAAAAAAAAAAAAAAAAAAAAAAGAGGGCTGACAGTGCCGAGGCAAGTCCTGGGAGCCCCATCTACCCCAGCAAGGGGCCGCTGGTACCAGTAGACCCAGACCCAAGAAGCTGCTTCTCTGCCTTTTTCTGCCTGCTTTGCTTTAGCTGCACTGAGAGCCGATTTGATGCAGTCCACTGAGTTGATTTCTCTGGTTAGATGTCATTAATTTTCCTTCTAAACTAATTTGCCTATTGGAGAAACATCTCCATAAAATAATTTTCTTTTCTCTTAATATTTCATCTTTCAAATATTTTAAAAGAAAACTAACACAGGAACAGAAAACCAAACACTGCATGTTCTCACTCATAAGTGGGAGTTGAACAATGAGAACACATGGACACAGGGAGGGAAACATGACACACCTGTGCATGTCAGGGAGGGGGGTGAGGGGTAAGGGGAGGGAGAGCATTAGGACAAATACCTAATGCATGCGGGGCTTAAAACCTAGATGAGGGGGTTGATAGGTGCAGGAAACCACCATGGCACATGCATACCTGTATAACAAACCTGCATGTTCAGCACATCTATTCCAGAAGTTAAAGTAAAATCTATTTTAAAAAGTTACAAATGCCTTTTCTTTAGAATCACCATTTCTTTTCCACAGCATTCTTTGCTGAGGTCATTTCAGACAACATGCCAACAAAGGCACACCCCACTCTCTTATTCTGCGTATCAGGTCCATTCCCATCAATAGAGGTCTACTGTCGGAAGAAAACTACAGGGGCAAGGAGAAAAGATCTAATCCTTCTTTTTTTTTCCTTTTCTCCTGTCTCCACTGTGAGCGGAGAGAAAGGCCTGAATGCTAATTCAGAAGTCTTCAGCCTGCTGTAGATCCATCACTCTCAGTCTATCGGCAGGTTGTCGAAATACTAGGCATGATGTTCTCATAAGGCAGGGCCTCCGATGACAGCCCTTCCAGTCCACACTCATGCCAGTATTTAGAAACTGAGCTTATCAGCGTTTATAAATGTTGAATGCATGCAGTTTTCCCTCACTAAGTTTTTCAGGATATGAGAATTGAGTAACGGTGTTCAAAAGTAAGCATTCACATGCATGATAATGCTGGCATTATCACAACAGGGTCCCAAAGCAACGGGCAGACTGTTCAGTACACTGGATGAATCAAAGTTACAGCACCACGGGTATCATCATTATTTTATGTCTGAAGTTGAACCAGGTCGAGGGTTAATCCAAGCAAAAATTCTCCTTTGTCTAAAACTTCTTGCTACTTCAAGTATAAATTGTTTCTGCCTGAATTATTCAGATAAATGCCTCCTTGGTCCATTTCCTTTTGCTAGCACAGTCCTAATTTATAACAGAAGCAAATACCAGGTCACAAGGAATAAAAAAATGGAAAAGAACTAAGAATAAAGAAGAAAACATGAAAAGAAAAAGAAATACTCTATACCATCAGTATGATGAAATGATTTTTGCTTTCATTAAAGTTTAAAGTTCTTATGCCTCACCACAGAGGCTTATTTAAAGCTGTTGTAAAGCTCAAGTGTTCATAATTTGATTTTTTATTCTGGTGAGAACATCTGCTTCCTTTTCTAACAATCATACTTCTCTTTCTTTTCCTTTAAAGATGTTTTTCAAACTCCAAACACCCTGGTCTCTTAATGCATTCTAGTCAGATCCAGTACATTCTTTGCAGAATGACATGGGAATCTTGAACAAGGTTTCCTGTCAGTTTAATGATTCAGTTGTTGATTTGCTGATATGTTTTAAAGCCATTTATTCTTACACAGCTACATGTACTACGTTGCTCTGTGCATGTATTTGTGAATATATGTATAGATTTTCAGGGTAAATATACTCATACACATAAAACCAAGGGATTTATTTCATTTTGGAACATGGTTTGATCAAAGAGAAGCTTTTTATTCTTTGTTTTTAGACTGCTAGTGAAGGGTAGTTATGAAAATGTCATGTGCTGCTTTAAATATCTCGGTTAAATGCTAGGCTATTGTATTCATCATTATCAGCTAATGTTTCTGCTACCAGGCAGTGCGTTTTAGTATGAAATTTATTGTGGAACCTCACTATTCCCATCCTCTGAGTTGACTGTGTAGTCACAGTCTTGCTGAGAAGAGAGCAGACATGGATTAGTGGAGGCTTTTGGTTCCTCTTGCATAAGTCTTTTGAACTATGACAGATATTGGTCAATCAATTCTCAATTCTCTCCTCCTGTCTTCCATTTTTTTTTTTTTTTTTTTTTTTTTTGCTGGACTTTCTGGTGTGTCTTTTTTTTGGTTTCATTCCTGGTACATGTATCAGTAAAATTAATTACAGTGAATATCATGTATTGATTATACACTGTGCTAAGGCACTATGTTGAGGGCTTTATACATGATTTCATTCAATCCTTAAAACAGTCTTATGAAGAAGTTACTACTATTTTCAATTTATAAAGAAGAAATTGAGACATGGGAAGATTAATGAAATTGCCTGATATGATGTCGAAGTGAAATGTCAGAATTGTAACCCAGGTGCGTATGACTCTAAAGTCATGTTTTAATCATTCGGGTGTTCTGCCTGCTTGAATACAAAAAAAATAGAGAGCCTATGGTTACTTTCTCTTTACTCTTTTTTTTTTTTTTTCTGGAAACAAAACAAAACAAAACAATTTATTTATTTATTTATTTATTTATTTATTTATTTATTTATTTATTTTTAAGACGGAGTCTCTCTGTGTCGCCCAGGCTGAAGCGCAGTGGCACGATCTCGGCTCACTGCAGGCTCCACTTCCCGGGTTCACGCCATTCTCCTGCCTCAGCCTCACCAAGTAGCTGGGACTACAGGTGCCCACCACCACGCCTGGCTAAGTTTTTGTATTTATAGTAGAGATGGGGTTTCACCATGTTAGTCAGGATGGTCTCGCTCTCCTAGTCTCATGATCCACCGCCTCGGCCTTCCAAAATACTGGGATTACAGGTATGAGCCACCACACCCGGCCAACACTTTAATTTTTAAGACAACTGCAAGCACCTCAAAAATGGATTATTGTTACAACACTCGTTAGCTTTTCACAATCTAGTTATTGCAAAGGCACATGAATAAATGTTAATGGACAAAGTAAAAAAATGAGGCACCTTAATGTATGTAAAATTTAAAATAAAAAGACATTCAATCCACTGACTTCTAAAAGAGGCTAAATATACCTCTATGTATTACATTCTAAAAATGCATTGCCTACTGTGGTTTGTGTCTTGGATTCTACAATTAATTTTAAGGAAATGCATAAACAAAACTGTGCAACCTGCAAAGGGAAAATCATTTTCTCAACGTCATTTCATGGAAAGACAATAAAAAAGCTACTAAAATTTGTTGTAGCCACACATAAAGCTACCTATGGAATGAATGTGATCACTGTTACCTTTGAGCTGTGAGGAGTATTCTGCCCATTGCACTGCAAATTGTATATATCATACCTTGTGTTCTAGACAAGCATGATCATGCTTTTCCAAAAATATATGTATTTTTTAATTCCACACAATGAACACGCTTCTCTTTTCATATTTAATCTATGTAGAGCTTAACTTACAGTGCCCAGAGGAGGCAATATGATATGGTACTAAGTCTTTACATTTTACATTTTTCTTTAAAAATACTTTTAAAAATATGCAAAAATACAAATGGGACTGCTAAATTATAATGCATATTTTAGAATGAGAAGCATATCTTTTCTTCCTTTAAAGTGCCATATAGAGAATGGTATCTTACAACCTGGAGTCACCAGTGAAATAAAAGAGGACACAAACAAATGGAAGAACATACCATGCTCATGGATAGGAAGAATCAATATCGTGAAAATGGCCATACTGCCCAAGGTTATTTATAGATTCAATGCCATCCCCATCAAGCTACCAACGAGTTTCTTCACAGAATTGGAAAAAACTGCTTTAAAGTTCATATGGAACCAAAAAAGAGGCCGCATCTCCAAGACAATCCTAAGTCAAAAGAACAAAGCTGGAGGCATCACGCTACCTGACTTCAAACTATACTACAAGGCTACAGTAACCAAAACAGCATGGTACTGGTACCAAAACAGAGATATAGACCAATGGAACAGAACAGAGTCCTCAGAAATAATACCACACATCTACAGCCATCTGATCTTTGACAAACCTGAGAGAAACAAGAAATGGGGAAAGGATTCCCTATTTAATAAACGGTGCTGGGAAAATTGGCTAGCCATAAGTAGAAAGCTGAAACTGGATCCTTTCCTTACTCCTTATACAAAAATTAATTCAAGATGGATTAGAGACTTAAATGTTAGACCTAATACCATAAAAACCCTAGAGGAAAACCTAGGTAGTACCATTCAGGACATAGGCATGGGCAAAGACTTCATGTCTAAAACACCAAAAGCAACGGCAGCAAAAGCCAAAATTGACAAATGGGATCTCATTAAACTAAAGAGCTTCTGCACAGCAAAAGAAACTACCATCAGAGTGAACAGGCAACCTACAGAATGGGAGAAAATTTTTACAATCTACTCATCTGACAAAGGGCTAATATCCAGAACCTACAAAGAACTCAAACAAATTTACAAGAAAAAAACAAACAACCCCATCAAAAAGTGGGCAAAGGATATGAACAGACATTTCTCAAAAGAAGACATTCATACAGCCAACAGACACATGAAAAAATGCTCATCATCACTGGTCATCAGAGAAATGCAAATCAAAACCACAATGAGATACCATCTCACACCAGTTAGAATGGCAATCATTAAAAAGTCAGGAAACAACAGGTGCTGGAGAGGATGTGGAGAAATAGGAACACTTTTACACTGTTGGTGGGATTGTAAACTAGTTCAACCATTATGGAAAACAGTATGGCGATTCCTCAAGGATCTAGAACTAGATGTACCATATGACCCAGCCATCCCATTACTGGGTATATACCCAAAGGATTATAAATCATGCTGCTATAAAGACACATGCACATGTATGTTTATTGCGGCACTATTCACAATAGCAAAGACTCGGAATCAACCCAAATGTCCATCAGTGACAGATTGGATTAAGAAAATGTGGCACATATACACCATGGAATACTATGCAGCCATAAAAAAGGATGAGTTTGTGTCCTTTGTAGGGACATGGATGCAGCTGGAAACCATCATTCTTAGCAAACTATCACAAGAACAGAAAACCAAACACCGCATGTTCTCACTCATAGGTGGGAACTGAACAATGAGATCCCTTGGACTTGGGAAGGGGAACATCACACACCGGGGCCTATCATGGGGAGGGGGGAGGGGGGAGGGGGGAGGGGGGAGGGGGGAGGGGGGAGGGATTGCATTGGGAGTTATACCTGATGTAAATGACCAGTTGATGGGTGCTGACGAGTTGATGAATGCAGCACAGCAACATGGCACAAGTATACATATGTAACAAACCTGCATGTTATGCACATGTACCCTAGAACTTAAAGTATAATAATAATAAAAAATAAAAAAAAACAACAACAAAAAACAGAAAAGAAAAAAAAAAAACCCGGAGTCACTTTGTTTAAAATCAAATATGAAAGGACTGTTATGGAATGAAAAGTTTGCACAACTCCTTGGAGCAGTTAAAGTCGGCTATGTGATGTAGGCTACATAGCACTCAAGATTTGGTAGCTTTTTTGAAATTTGAGCCCCCCCTCCCATGTTTAATGGAAAGTAACATTTACAGGGTGTGATTACACATACACTATAATACAGGAATGATGTCCCTTTGCCAGAAGATAACATTGCACATTTCCTTGCCATTTCTTGGTTCCAACTTGATAATTTTTTAAGATTGTAAATTATATAGTACTCAGTTAAATTTTTTTTTTTCATGGTTACAAACCCTGCCAAAACACAAAGGGGAAAGTATTTCTCATTAAAACACACACACACACACACACATTTGAATGCCACACAACACAAGAAACAATGCTTACAGACATGTTATTGTTTCCAGAAGAAAATGGTCAGTAAACTACTAAGGTGAAGACAAAAGACTACCCTTCCCCAGGATCACAGTGCACAAAAAGCAAAATGTCAAACAACAGTACTTCAAAGCAAAACAAAGGTCTGAGGGTGAAGCCAGTTCACTTGCAATCCTGTTAAAGAATGAGAGTCACCGTTTAGGTCCAATGCGCTGGGAACATTTGCTAGCTCAGAATGCAACATTGGTAGAATGTGCTAAGAATTCAACCAAGGATGCCGAAGGCATTAGCCAGCTGAGGCTCGTTTTTTCGGGAACCATCTCTAACATCGGGATCAGGAAATCTGTAAACTGTGCAGTATCTTCATGGGGCCAGCCATACTTCTCCACAAGTACATCAAAAGGGCATCAGGGCTTCGGCATGGTCATGTCCCAGTTCTCCTTTTCTGGTGAAAAACTCCTTGAAACATTTCCCCAACATAGCGTATTTTCGAGGGACTTTCCCCCGCAGTTCAATGATCAATGCTATGTGATCTTCGTCTCTGGAATAGTCTTCCCCAGAATGTGGTTCAAACAAATAATCGCCCGTTGCCAGCTCAAATGCCATACATGCCGTGCTCCAGATGTCCGCAGGGGTGCTGTATCCCGTTCCTATTAAAACCTCTACGGAACGGTGCTGACGCATCTGGATGTTTTCCGTGAAGTGTTTATGCACCCAACAAGCATTTCCCAGGTCAGCAATTTCTACTCTAATTTTATCAGCATTTCGTGGATCCAGGGGGTTCACCAACAAGTCAGCCTCCTGGGTTTTGGCTTTTGGCAAATCCCCAGTACTGCAGGCTGAAACCGTCCTGCTTTTGTCATGGGACGGACTGCTTTCCCTTTGCTCAGTAAGTGGTGATCCCTCAGAAAGCACAGAGCCGCAGGCCACAGGTTCTAAGGATCCAGAGAACAACTGGGTGGAAAACTCTGGAAACTGTGACTCGGGAATTTTATGCCGTCCATTTGGCAATTCACTGTTGAATTGTTCATAGGAGCTGCTGTATGTGTAATCACTTTCTGCATTTGGCTCATCAAGATTATATTCCTAAGGATTTGGGCAGTCTTCTTCATTATCCTCTTCATCGTCCAGTTGCTGCTCCAGTGAGAATGGGCCATTTTCAAGATGGCCATTGGTTTTAGGTGATTCTATCCACCTCGGGTCTATGTTCGCAAGTTGCTGATCTACATCATCTTCTTTTTCAATGTTTTCTTTCTCAGGGTCTTCTTTCTCTTCCTGGTCCTCAGCTTCACCATTTCCCTTTGCGGTCTCTGCCTCGCCCGCTGCCTCTAATCCTGCTGTTTTTAGTTTCACCTCTGGGCAGTATTCGCGGTCTGCCAGAGCGGCGGCGGCGGCGGCGGCGGCGGCGGCGGCGGCGGCGGCGGCGGCGCAGGCGCAGTTCTTACCTCCTCCCGGCCGTTTGAGCCAGTGGAAGCCACAGCCCGGCGGGTCTCCTCACCCTCACGCTTAGCCGCCGCCTTCGCGAAGCCCCTAGGCCCGCTTCCGCCGCGTTGGAATGAGCTCCAGGATAGTGCTTCCCATTTAGGCCCAAAAGCGGAGGCCGAAAAGAGAGAAACACCCAAAAAATCCGGAGCCTCAACAGAAAGCTCCATTAGTTCCTCCTCCTTCCCCGCCACCAGCACCACTGCCACCGCCAATTTTGGCAGATCCCACACCACCAGAGCCAAAGGAGGAGATCCTGGATCAGATGATAAGGAGCAAGAGGACCCTGCGGACTACTGCAAAGGTGGCTATCATCCAGTGAAAATTGCAGGCCTCGTCAATGGCTGGTATCATGTTATTAGAAAGCTTGGTCGGGGGCACTTCTCTACTGTCTGGCTGTGTTGGGATATGTAGGGAAAAAGATTTGTTGCAATGAAAGTTGTCAAAAGTGCTCGGCATTATACAGACACAGCCTAGGATGAAATAAAATTGCTCAAATGTGTTCAGGAAAGTGATCCCAGTGACCCAAACAAAGACATGGTGATCCAGCTCATTGACGGCTTCAAGATTTCAGGCGTGAATGGGATACACGTGTGCATGGTCTTTGAAGTGCTTGGCCACCATCTCCTCAAGTGGATCATCAAGTCCAACTATCAAGGCCTCCCAGTACGTTGTGTGAAGAGAATCATTCGATGGTTCCTTCAAGGGTTAGATTTACACAGTAAGACCAAGATTATTCATCCTGACATAAAGCCGCAAAACATCTTGATGTGTATGGATGATGCATATGTGAGAAGAACGGCAGCTGAGACCACTGAGTGGCAGAAAGCAGGTATTCCACCTCCTTCAGGGTCTGCACTGAGTACGGCTCCGCAGAAGAAACCTATGGGAAAAATATCTAAAAAACAAAAAGAAAAAACTGAAAAATAAACAGAAGAGGCAGGCTGAGTTATTGGAAAAACGCCTGCAGGAGATAGAAGAATTGGAGCAAGAAGCTGAAAGGAAAATAATAGAAGAAAACATCACCTCAGCTGCACCTTCCAATGAGCAGGATGGCGAATACCCTTTTCTTAACTTGAGAAATATATGATACAGAGGATCAAAGCATTTAGAGTCACCATAGTGTTTATACACATAAATATGCACATGCATACCCAGGCATATCCTTGCATGAACACGTGTGGTTACATACCAAAATATATATGCATACACATGCACACACATATATGCATACACACACACACAGACACTTAAAACACTTAAAACTGTGTCTTATCACTCCTGCATTGTGGAAAAATAAACCATTTTAAGCTCCTTTTAGAGTTTTTGTAAAAAACAAACTCTAATGCCATTTGGCCTAATCGGAGTCCCCAAAACTACACTTATATTTTCTAACTTCTCTGTGGAATATTCTTATCTTTTTCATTCTCTGTGTTATTTCCTGAGTCTTCATTCTTTCCATTTCTTCAAGTCATTGACTTGTGTCCTATCTCTCCTAAAAGCTATAAATCATTAAATGTTATTTTCTCCAATTCCAAAGCAATTTTCAGTGAACTTTAAAAACTCTTGAATCTATTTTATTTAGAACTAAAATTTTTAAAAATGATTTTCAGCACTCTTTTCATGAAGGAAGGAAAACTCAAGTATTATAATAAATGTTAAATATTTCCTTTTTTTGTCCCTGAAAATGTTTTGAATTATTTTTAATTGCACTCTTTATTTTAGTTTTTAAATATATGATGCTCTTTCCAAGAAGCCAGTTTCTTTAATCTTTTTAATTTTAAATATAAGTGCATTTTAATTTTCACTTTGTTTTACTTACAAAGAATCATAATTTTCTATGTGATACTGTAAATGTCATTGTTATGATTCCATTCATTGATTCCATATTGTATTTTCTTTTTAAAAATATTATTATGTTCTTTCTAGAAGTGACTGCTTTGCACACTGCTATCTATGTGAAATATTTCTTCTTCTGTTAAACTATGTTAACATGATGAATCAGATCTGCCATGTAAATGAGAAGCCAAATAATGTTTTTACTGCTTTAAAATACAGAGGGGCAGCTGTCTAGTTTTATTAATATTGTTTTTTATAATTGAATTTCTGGTGGCAAATTCACTTTTTGGCAATCAGTCTCAATAGCCAAACTGAACCTCAGCTCAAACAGATTGTTGTCAATAAAATATGGAGAAAGTAGAAATTTAGTTAGGACAAGCACAGATTTATAATGCAAGAAAACAACTGGAGCCCTAAATGCACCATATGGCTATCAAGAGAGTCAATTTGTTTCACACGTGACACTAAAGAAGAAACAAAGAAAGTGCCTATGTCAGCTCCTTCATACACGTCAAGATGAATCTGCCTCCTTTATGCACTCATTCATTTAAAGTTATTTTAGAATGTGAAGATTAGGCTGCTGATTCAAACCCGTTCATGGTTTAATTCTAAAATTATTCGTACTACCAAACATTAATTAAAGCCAAACTACTAATAAAAATAACACTTTAGTTTATTTGCAACAAATATGCTAATATCTTAATATAATCAGAAATTACAAAATAGCATCACAGTTATATTATTTGGAAAGAATGAATATGCCATTTCTTTTACAAGGCAGTTACTAAATTGACTCCATTCAAATAATGCAGTGAGTTCCCACAATATTCTGAAAATGATGCAGGCTGAAAAATTGAACTTCTTGCGGAATCATGACCAAAAAGAAATGTCCCGTTCAGTAATCTTACTGTTGGTTCACCGAGGCAGATGCACTTTTGGGTGGAGTAGACCAGCAAATAATTTGAGTTAATTGTGAGGCAAGAAGGACTGGCATTCTAGCAGATGCCTTGTGAAAATGGAACTTTGACAAAGTCAACAAGATATGCTGGGGTGTGGCCTGGCATGGCTCCCAGCAAGGCTACGGAGAGAGGTACATTCTACATTGTCAGGAGCAGAGTGCAAAGGATGAGCAAGGAAGAGACAGGGATATTAGCCTTGTTCCAGAAAAGGAGGGAAGATCAAGATGCAAGTGAGCAGAAACCCAAGGTACATACTCCAGAGAGCTTTGAGGAGAGTAGCTCAGAACAACATCTCAAGCATGTTTCTTTTCTTCGGAGGCAGCCCAGAAATGAACCTAACAATTTTTGAAACCCCTGCAAAAGTTTGATGAAGTTGTTCTGCTACCAGCTTTGTAGCCAGCTAGTCAAATGTATGTACAAAGTGGAGAACCAAATCCAGTTTCCACTCCGAGGACTTTTCTACAGTTTACTGTTAGTTACTTTGCATCTCTCAGATGGTTTGCTTCCTGGCCTTAGAATGATTTGGGGGAGCAGAGGGCAGCAGGTGCTGAAAATAAGGCTGGAAATGAAGATTACTATGGAAAGGGATATCTGAAGGTAGAGGCTGGGAGTGCTTGAAGAAGCTGGTCTGATTTTTTTCTCTGATGATGGTGTAAATTAAAGATATGGCTTCAAGTACCATCAGTTCTGCTAGCATGCTTGCTTTGAAACGTGAATTTGTCCCAATATGATTGATATATTAGGAAACAACCTGAACATAACAATTTGGGAATATTAGGGAACAATTTTCCGTCAAATTTCAGACAACTTTTCTTCTACTTCACAGTAACTCATAGTCTGCAATCCTTCTGTTGCGAATTTCCACAAGTAAACTGCAGATACTTTTCAAAGTAAAATGCCCCATTTATTGTAGTATATATGTACTTCTTAACCATCTAATATGTATAAATATATTACATCATTTTAATAGATCTCTATTTTTAAATATTGCTGTTGAAGCATTTGAGTGTTGTTCCCCTGACCCATTTTTTCCCTAAGTCTTGTGGCTTTTACTGCATTATTTCTTAGGAACACGTATGCCTCATTAAAGCAGAACTTATGGGACAATCAGTTTATCTGCTAATATGATTGGGATGGATTGCAAAGCATTTGGAAAGGTATTTGTGATTGTGTTCTGGGATTCTGGTAGAAGAACCCTTCTGGTCTATCCTTGTCAATGGCATTAATACAGATTTCTCAACAGTCAAAAAATAAGGATACTTCCCCAGTGCTTTCATGAAGAAATTAATAGAAACCAATGTGCCTGAAGAGCAATGCAGACACAGGATGTGACTGTGAAGGAGAGGGACATTGGGAGTGTGGGGGCCTCCTTGATAATGGGTGCTCTTCTGGAGCTAACAGGTTTTCCCTACCTGATTTTTGCTGCTCCAAGGTGAACAATATACTTTTCAGTCTTGCCAGTTTTCAAAATCGACAAATTCTGTGTATGTAGCGGGTAACTGAATAGCTGAGTTCTTCAGGAATTAAAATGCAGGGAGTTTGGAATTGACTTTCTGGTTTTGTAATTGGGAAGGTACTTGATCTGGCAGCATGAGGAAAGAAGAGGACCAGTAAATAAATCTGTTCTTGGCTCACCCGTGCATCTCATTGAGGTTCTGATGGTCTGTGTTAATGGCCCACAGGAGGTTTGGCTTCCCCAAGGAAGTGACACCAACACTTTATGAGTTGTCAGTGAGGGTTTGATGGATAAAACCTTGTTCTCTCCAGTGATACAGTCAGATTCAACAGAGACAATCCTCAGAGAGAGTTCCCTTACAAACCCCACCCCCCACCCTGCCCCACCTGAGGCCCTCACAGCCTTCCTGTGCTCTTTTAAAGGAGTTGCCCTCTGCAGTGCAATAAGTCACAAGACTGGTTCCTTAAGACTGGAGTTAATATTAAATTGGTAAATGCAAGACTTAACTCATACTAGACCTCTGACAACTGCTAAAATATTTTATTGTTGCATATCATTTTTATTGGAGAGCTGATTTTAAAAACTATGTTTTAAGTAGCCCAGAGCATTTTAGAGAAATGTCAAGAGAGAAAAAGGGGGAAGAATGAAAGAGAGAGAAAGGGCTTTAGTTTCCCATCCCATTTTAAGGGAAACAGCTTCACTTTTATGTTTTATAATAGAGATTTGTTACGGGTTGAAGTGTGTTCCCCTCGAAATATGGAAGTCCGAACCTCTGGTGCTTATGAAAGAGGGTCTTTGTAGAACATCGAATGAAAGTGAGGTCATTAGGAAGGATCTCAATCCAATATGTCTCGACTCCTTAGAAAAAGGAGCAATTTGAGCACAGAGACAGACACACACACAGACACACAGAGTACACCATAGAAACTACAAGACAGAGATAGGGTGATGATTTCACAAACCAAGAAAAGCCAAAGATTGCTGGCAAACCACAGAAACTAGGAGAAAGCCATGGAACAAATTCTCCCTCACAGCCCTCCAGAGGAATCAGTCCTCCAACACCTGGATCTCAGACTGCTGTCCTCCAGAACTGTGAGACAATACATTTCTGTTGTTTAGGCCACCTAATTTGTAGTACTTTGTTATGGCAGTACTGGAAAACAAAAACAACAACGACAAACGGATTCTTGGTAAAATTTCACTTGAAAGACAAAGCAAAAAGAGTTACCAGATTAAAAACATGTGAAAAGCATAGAATTAGAGACAGTGGGCGAGATGGAGAACTGGGGTTGTTTCCAATCCAGAACTCCACTTGTTCAAAGGACACAGACAGACCTCTGTGTCCCAAGATTCTGCCAAGGTAAAGTGAAACACATACTTTCTGACATGGGTATCAGGTTGATGTCTTCATGGTGGGGCTGGCACTGTATAGTTTTTGATGAGTCAGGAGAGCAAGAATAGCAATATCACCCAACATTCAGATTATGTAATAGCCTAATGGAATCATGATCAGAAACATCTGAGCAGTCTAATATGTACTCAATGTGGCCATAATAAAAAGATCTTTTATCACTCTTCATGATTCTGGCTAGTTATGTTTTACAGGAATCCTTGTTTGGTATAAATTATAGTTCACTTGTGCTAATACTGCAATCTTGGAGTCCATGGGAAGGTATTGGTTTTAGATAATGATTTTATTTAACACCTGGTGCTCGCTGCACAGATGTGCATCCTTGCTTCTCCTCTGGACAAGGAGGAAAGACAATAGATGGGTAGATGGAGCCCTTCTGTAGATTTCTTTCATTAAATTCTCCATGGGATGACATCTTTGACTGATCATGAATACATGTACCTGGCAGAAGATCAATAGCTCAGGCAGCAGGCTAGAAGACAGGTGGTCTTTGGGATTAAAAAATCTAAATATTTCAAAGTCCTGGGATTTCTGTCAGGAACAGTACATTTTGTTTTCTTTTGTACTCCAGTGTGTTCCTACCTGAGGGAGGCTGCTGGAAGTGATGATAAAAGCACCAGGGTTAGCCTTGGCTTTCAGTGATTTCAAGTGATGCTAGGAAAGTCCCTGAGTTCCCAGAATCACCAGGTTGTGAGGGAGTAGATAGTATGCAGAACACATATCCCTAGTGACATTCAAAATTATTAGTGGGTCTGGAAGCTTTTGAGGCACTGATAAAAAATTGAGGTTGTTTTTGTATATTGTGTTCATGGTGTTGTCACCCAGCTCAAGGAGTTACTCAGTCATGACACTATGGTTTGTGTGTGTGGCTAAGACCGGTTCTTTTTTTTTTTTTTTTTTTTTGAGACGGAGTCTCGCTCTGTCGCCCAGGCTGGAGTGCAGTGGCCGGATCTCAGCTCACTGCAAGCTCCGCCTCCCGGGTTTACGCCATTCTCCTGCCTCGGCCTCCCGAGTAGCTGGGACTACAGGCGCCCGCCACCTTGCCCGGCTAGTTTTTTGTATTTTTTAGTAGAGACGGGGTTTCACCGTGTTAGCCAGGATGGTCTCGATCCCCTGACCTCGTGATCCGCCCGTCTCGGCCTCCCAAAGTGCTGGGATTACAGGCTTGAGCCACCGCGCCCGGCCAGACCGGTTCTTGAATAATAGCCAGTGTCCTTATTGAACTAAAGTGGAACTTTGAGGCTCCCCAGATAATGAGGTTTCCAATTCTGTCATGTGTGCCTTGACAACCCTCCACAGTACGTATGGGAGACATCATCACTGATCGAGGCACACAATTTATGCTGAGCCTAGAAGAGGACTGGGAATTCTACAGCCATCTAGCGAGGCAGTCACCACCAGTAGATTAGTTGTCAAGCACGTTAAGTCTATTTGCCTTGGCTGTCTTAGGTGTTGAGTAAGCACTCAGCATGAGGCCTTTTGCCTTTCCTGAAATGAGGCCAGATGGGTGGCTCAGTCCCAGAAAAGCTCCAGTGTCCCCTTAGAGAAAAATTAGTCTGAGTAGAAATACCTAGATTTATTTCTGGGATATACAGTCTGGAGGCTGTTTTACCCTTGGTTGTGAGCCATGTGCAAAAACACAAGTTGTCACGAACAACTGCTCCTAGTCACCACTTGCAACCTGAGGTCAAGAAGCTGGCCTTGGACCAATCTGCATCAGATAGAAAAATTCATCTGACAGCACTGCATAAGGATAAGTACCACTGACTGTCTCCAATGTCTATTCAAACCTCTCCAGGAATTTGTTTAGCAGGAATAAGTGGGAGCAAGTCCGCTGCAGTGAATTACACTCTCTCTTCAAGGTCTGTGAGGTGGGCTAGTCTCTTGGAAGGAGCCTTAGGTCTAGTCCTTGATCACCTGTTAGTGTAAATTATCTGCAATGTTAAAACAGAAGCAAGGGAGGAAAAGCAAACTGGCATCTATGGTGGCTGGAATTTTGTATACACAATCTCATTAATCTTCTCAACAGCCCCTTGAGTGGGTGGTATGATTTCATTTTACATGCAAGAAAGGTGATGGCTCAGAGGGATTGTGGACCCTGCCCAATGTCACAAGTAGGAAATGACAGACGTGAGGTTACATTTAGCTCTGCTCAGACGCTGCCCTTATTCCTTAGGCATCTGCTGCTACCATACCACATGGCCTGTACTTGAAAATAAGCCACATCTATCCTATCACGTATTTTGCCTCTTCCAAATTTTAAATAGCTTCCCATTATTGTTTCAGGTCCCTTCTCTACAGTCAGCATTTAAGCAGATTGATCAAGCACTGTTGCCCACCTATCCAAGCTTAAAGGCTGCCATTAGTAATAATTCTGACATTTCTGAGGTCATTCCTTCTCCTCCCCTCAACACAGAGACACAGTCTGGCTCCACAATTCAAAATGAAAAAGCAAAATGGCAACGAATGTCAACTGCAACAGTGATTCTTACAGACAAAGCACTAAGAGAGCAAAGCTATTAAAAATTTTATTCTCCTTTGCCCTTCCATTTACTGGGCTATATCTTCTTTATCCTACTGAAATCAGCAACATTGGAAGCAATATCTATGACCACTACCTAGGACACATACACTATCCTCTACATGAAAATCTAGTAGCGTGAGACCCACAAATAGCTTGTTTAGTACTGGGGGTTGGTATCAAAAAGTGAGCAAATCTTGTAGGATTTACTATAAAGAATATAGGGAACTATAGCAACATAAGAGCTCATTATCTTTGAAGCAATTTAAGCATACACACACATATATGTATATATTTATTTGGTTTTGGTTAAAATGCTTTTTATTTAATTTGGTTAAATGTAACTAGGTTACTTCTATGAAGGTTTTTTTTTTGTTGTTCACTTGAAGTAAGAGTATAGAAAAAGTTAACTGGGTTACTAAGAATAGATAGGATGGCTGGTGCAGCAGCCCAGACAAGATGATGACAGCTTGGCCTAAGGTTGTGGTGGTCAAAGTAGAATAAAGTAGATACATCTGGGTTACTTAGGAGATTAACAAGTGATAAGACTTGGTTATGAACTGGGGTGAGTGGATACAGCACCTTCAACTGAATTATCGAGCTATCCACATTGGGATTGATTGGGGAAACAACCCGAATCATGGAGAAGGAAGAAAAGCAGGGTAGGGTGATGGCCCACCTGGGTGTGACACAGAGCCAAGGGAATCCCTACCCCCAGCCAAAGGAAGCAGTGAGTGATTGTGCAACCCTGGGAAACCAGGCTTCTCCCACAGATCTTTGCAACCTGCGAATCAGGAGATCCCCTCATGAGCCCACACCACCAGGGCCTTGGGTCCAACACAAAGAGCTGTGTGGAGTCTTGGCAGAGAAGCTGCTCAGGCATGCACCAAGATCCAGGAACTTTACATACTCCAGTCCTGGGATCCCCAACAAAGGTGTCTGCAGCCCGGGCAATGCATGGTGTCCATACATACTCCTAGGAAGGGGGCTGAATCCAAGAAGCGAAGCAGCATTGGTCTGTGGGTCCCACTTCCATGGCACCTCAGAAGACAAGACCCACTGGCTTGGAATTTCAGCCAGCCTGCAGTAACAGGGTGCCTGCCTGAGAAGAAATGGGGCCCTGAGGGGAGGGGCAGGCTGCCATCTCTGCTGTTTGGTTGACTCAGCTGTTTCAGCCTGTGGACTTTGGAGCGTCCAAATGGTCTGGATGAGGAATAGTTTCCCCAGTGCAGCATAGCTGCTTTGCCAGAATGTGGCCAGATTGCTTCTGTAAGCGGGACCTCAATCCATTCCCTCTCACTGGGTGAGACCTTCCAGCTGGGCCTCCAGCTACCTCAACCTGCACATATGGTATGGACAGAGCTCTGATCTCTCCTTGGGATGTAGTGCCCTGGGGGTGGGGCATGCCACTACCTTGGCTGTTCAAGCATCTTAGCCAGTCCAGCCTGTGGGCCTTGGGGTTCCCAGTCTGATTGGAGGATGAAGAGATCCCCAACACAGCACGCTCCTCTATCGAAAAGCAGCCAGACTGCTTCTTTAAGCGGGTACTAGATCACATTTCTCCTGACTGGGTGAGACCTCCCAAACAACGTCTTCAGGCACCTCTTACAAGTGTGTTTGGCCTGGCAACAGGTCAGTAACCCCCTGGGATGGAGCTTCCAGAGGAAGGGGCAGGCTGCCATCTTTGCTGTTTCACAGACTTCACTGGTGATACCTCCAGGTACAGGAAAAACCGAGATAACTAAGGTCTGGAGCAGACTCCCAGCAAACCATAGCAGCCCTATGGAACAGCGGTCAGACTGTTAAAAGAAAAACAAAACAAAACAAAACAGAAAACAACAACAAGAAAAAATCCCTATGAGAATCCCATCCAGTTGTTAGCAACCTCAAAGATCAAAGGTAGATAAGCCCACAAAGATGAGAAAGAATCAACTAAAAAATGTCAAAAACTCAAAAAACCAGAGTGCCCGCTTTCTTCTAAATGACTACAGTGCTTCTGCAGCAAGGGCTTAACACAGGGCTAAGGCTGACATGCTGAAATGAGAGAAGTAGGCTTCAGAATGTGGATAAAAATGAACATCGCTGAGCTAAAGGAGCATGTTGTAACCCAACACAAAGAATCTAAAAGTCATAATAAGACAATGCAGAAGCTGACAGTCAAAAAAACCAGTTTAGAGAGGAACATGATAGAACTGAAAAACACAATACAAGAACTTCACAGTGCAATCACAAGTATTAATAGCAGAATAGACCAAGTGGAGGAAAGAATTTCAGAGCTTGAAGACTGTCTTTCTGAAATAAGACTGGCAGAAAAGAATAGATAAAAAAGACTGTAAAGGAATGAACAAAACCTCCAAGAACTATGGGATTATGTAAAGAGACCAAATCTATGACTGATTGGGGTATGTGAAAGAGACGGGGAGAATGGAACCAATTTGGAAAACATACTTCAGGATATCATCCAGGAGAACTTCCTCAACCTGGCAACACAGGTCAACATTCAAATTCAAGAAATGCAGAGAACTCCAGTAAGATACTCCATGAAAAGGTTATTCCCAAGATACATAATTGTCAGATTCTCTAAGGTCGAAATGAAACAAAAAATGTTAAGGGCAGCCAAAGAGAAAGGCAAGGTCACCTAAAAAGGGAGGCCCATGAGAATAACAGTGAACCTCTCAGAAGACACTCTACAGCCAGAAGAGATTGGGGGTCAATATTCAACATTCTTAAAGAAAAGAATTTCTGGCCCAAGTTGGTCGCTTCCCTGCACCAAAGTGAGAAGCAGCCAACATGTAAAGGTGGGAGTCACATTACAAAACTGAGGGCGATGAAGAAGCAAAGAAGAACAAGAAGAGAACCTTGAAGCAAGTGGAGACTATAAGTATTCAGGACGAGATAGTTTGGTTTTTGTGGTTGATGCTTCCAGGGCTATGTTTGAATCTCAGAGTGAAGATGAGTTGACTCCCTTTGACATGAGCATCCAGTGTATGCAAAGTGTGTACACCAGTAAGATCATAAACAGTGATTGAGATCTCTTGGCAGTGGAGTTCTATGATACAGAGAAAGACGAAGATTCAGTAAAATATTTATGTCTTACAGGAGTTGGAGAATCCAGATGCAAAATGAATTCTAGAGTTTGACCAGTTTAAGGGGCAGCAGGAACAAACATGTTTCCAAGACCTGAGGGACTACAGATCTGATGACTCATTCAGTGAAGTGCTGTGGGTCTGTGCCAACCTCTTTAGTGATGTCCAGTTCATGATGAGTCATAAGAAGATCATGCTGTTCACCAGTGAAGACAACCCCCATGGCAATGACAGTGCCAAAGCCACCTGGGCCAGGACCAAAGCCAGCTGGGCCAGGACCAAAGCCAGTGATCTCCGAGATACAGGCATCTTCCTTCACTTGATACACCTGAAGAAACCTGGGTGCTTTGACATATCCTTGATCTATAGAGATATCACCAGCATAGCAGAGGATGAGGACCTCAGGGTTCACTTTGAGGAATCCAGCAAGCTAGAAGATCTGTTGCAGAAGGTTTGCACCAAGGAGACCAGGAAGCAAGCACTCAGCAGGTTAAAGGTGAAGCTCATCAAAGATATAGTGATCTCTGGGCATTTATAATCTGGTCCAGAAGGCTCTCAAGCCTTCTCCAATAAAGCTCTATTGGGAAAAAAATGAACCAGTGAAAATCAAGAAAATCAAAATTTAACACAAATACAGGCAGTTTGCTTCTGCCTAGCGATACCAAGAGATCTCAGATCTATGGGAGTCTCAGATTATAATGGAGAAAGAGGAAACAGAAGAGCTAAAACAGTTTGATGATTCAGGTTTGATGCTCATGGGTTTCAAACCCTTGGTAATGCTGAAGAAGCACAATCACCTGAGGCCATCCCTGTTCATGTGCCCCGAGGAGTTGCTGGTGATTGGGAGCTCAACTGTGTTTAGTGCTCTGCACATAAAGTGTCTGGAGAAGGAGGTTGTAGCATTGCGCAGATAGATACCCCACAGGAACATGTCTCCTTATTTTGTGGCTTTGGTGCCACAGGAAGAGGATGGAGGACCAGAAAATTCAGGTAACTCCTCCAGGATTCCAGCTTGTCTTTTTATCCTTTGCTGATGATAAAAGGAAGATGTCCTTTACTGAAAAAGGCATAGCAACTCCAGAGCAGGTGGACGAGATGAAGGCTATCATTCAGAAGCTCCGCTTCACATACAGAAGTGACAACTTTGAGAACCCCGGGCTGCAGCAGCACTTCAGGAACCTGGAGGCCTTGGCCTTGGATTTGATGGAGGCTGAATAAGCAGTGGACCTGACATTGCTCTAAGTTGAAGCAATGATTAAAAGACTGGGCTCCCTGGTGGCTGAGTTTAAGGAGCTTGTTTACCCACCGGATTACAATCCTGAAGGGAAATTTACCAAGAGAAAACACAATAATGAAGATTTTTGGAAGCAAAAGGCACAAGGCGAAGTATTCAGAAGAGGAGCTGAAGGCTGATATCTGCAAGGGCACGCTGGGCAAGTTCACTGTGCCCATGCTGAAAGAGGCATACGGGCTGAAGAATGGGCTGAAGAAGCAGGAGCTGCTGGAAATTCTCACTGAGCACTTCCAGGCCTGACCAGAGGCTGCATGTCCAGCCACTCCTTCACACAGTGGCCAGGCTGCCTGGCCTTGTTCTCAGCCAGTTAAAATGTGTTTCTTCTGAGCTAGGAAGAGTCTGCCCAACAGAAGTTGGATTTTACATTTTTGAGACTTTCTGTTGCCATGGTGATGGTGTAGCCCTCCCACTTTACTCTATCTTACTTTATTGCCTGAATAAAGAGCCCTAAGTTTGTACTGAAAACAAAACAAAACAAACAAACAAAAAAAAAAAAAAAAGAAAAGAATCTTCAACCCAGAATTTCATATCCAGCCAGACTAAGCTTTATAAGTGAAGGAGAAATAAGATACTTTTCAGACGGGCAAATGCTGAGGCAGGCAAATGCTGTCTCAATGATCTGCCTAATGTTGTCAGTGGGATGTTAAATCTCTGCCTTATAAGAGCTTCTGAAGGAAGCACTAAATATGGAAAGAAAAACCATCACCAGCCATTACGAAAACACACTGAAGTACACAGACTAGTGACACTATGGAGTAACCACATAAACTAGTCTGCAAAATAATCAGCTAGCATCATGATGACAGGATCAAATTCACACAAAACAATACTAACATTAAATGTAAATGAGCTACATGCCCCAGTTAAAAGACACAGAATGGCAAGCTGGATAAAGAATCAAGATACATCTATATGGATCTTAAGCCTCACAGAGGATCAAAATAAAAGGATAGAAGAAAATTTATCAAGCAAATGGAGAACAGAAGAAAGCAGGAATTGCAATCCAAGTTTCTGATAAGACAGACTTTAACAAAGATCAAAAGGACTAAAAGGGCATTACATAATGGTAAAGGTTTGAATTCAACAAGAAGCGCTATCTTAAATATATACACACCCAGTACAGGAGCACCCAGATTCATAAAGCAAGTTCTTAGAGATTTTAAAAGAAACTTAGACTCCCACACAATAATAGTGAGAGACTTTAACACCTCACTGACAATATTAGGCAGATAATTGAGACAGAACATTGACAAAGATATTCAGGGCCTGAACTCAGGTCTGGATCAAGTTGACCTGATAGATAACTATGAAACTCTCCACCCCAAAACAACAGAATATATATTCTTCTCATCACCACATGGCACTTACTCTAAAATTGATCACATAATCAGAAGTAAAACACTCCTCAGCAAATGCAAAAGAGCTGAAATCCTAACAAACAGTCTCTTGGACCACAGCACAATCAAATTAGAACTTAAAATTAAGAAATTCACAGAAAACCATACAACTACACTGAAATTGAACAACCTGCCCCTGGATGACTTTTGGGTAAATAATGAAATCATTGCAGAAATCAAGAAGTTCTTTGAAACTAATGAGAGCAAAGATACAATGTACCAGCATGTGTGGGATGCAGCTAAAGCAGAGTTAAGAGAGAAATTTACTCACTAAATACCCATACCAAAAAGCTAGAAAGATCTCAAGTTAACAACCTAACATCACAGTTAAAAGAACTAGAGAACCAAGAGCACACAAACCCGAAAGCTAGCAGAAATAACCAACATCAGAGCTCAATTGAAGGAGAGACACGAAAAGCCCTTCAAAAATCAACGAATCCAGGAGCTGCTTTTGCTGGAGAAAAGTAATAAAATAGATAGACTGATAGCTAGACTAATAAAGAAAACATAGAGAAGATTCAAATAGACACAATTAGAAATGATAAGGGGGATATTACCACTGACCCTACAGACATACAAACAACCATCAGAGAAAACTATAAACACCTCTATGCACATAAACTAGAAAATCTAGAAGAAATGGATACTTTCCCGGCACATACGCCCTCCAAAGACTGAATTGGGAAGAAATTGAATCCCTGAATAGGCCAATAGAGAGTTCTGAAATTGAGACAATAATAAATAGCCTACCAATTAAAAAAAAAAAAAAAAAAAGGCCCAGGACCCCAGGACCAGTTGAATTCACATCTGAATTCTACCAGAGGTACCAAGAATAGCTGGTACCACTCCAACTGAAACTATTCCAAAAAATTGAAAAGAGGGACTGCTCCCTAACTTATTCTATGAGGCCAGCATTATTCTGATACCAAAACCTGGCAGAGATATGGCAAAAAAGGAAACTTTAGGCCATTATCCTGGATAAACATCAATGCAAAAATCCTCAACAAAATACTGGCAAACTGAATCCGGTAGCACATCAAAAAGTTTATCCACCATGACCAAGTTGGCTTCATCTCTGAGATGCAAGCTAGTTCAACATACACAAAACAATAAATGTAATTCATCACATAAACAGAACTAAAGACAAAAACCACATGATTATCTCAATAGATGCAGAAAAGGCCTTTGATAAAAATTAACTTCCCTTCATATTAAAAACTCTAAATAAACTAGATCTTGAGGGTACATACCTCAAAATAATAAGAGCCATATATGACAAACCCACCGTCCATAGTGAATGGGCAAAACCTTTCAAGGGGAAGCATTCCCTTTGAAAACTGGCACAAGTCAAGTTTGCCCTCTCTCACCACTACTATTCAAGATAGTATTGGAAGTTCTGGACCAGGCAATCAGGCAAGAGAAAGAAATAAAGTGTATTCAAATAGGAAGAGAGGAAGTCAAACTATCCCTGTTTGCAGATGACATGATCCTATGCCTAGAATATCCCATTGTCTCAGATCAAAAGCTTCTTAAGCTGATAAGTAACTTCAGCAAAGTCTGAGGATACAAAATCAATGAGCAAAAATTGCTAGCATTCCTATACACAAACAACAGGCAAGCTGAGAGCCAGATCACAAATGAACTCCCATTCACAATTGCCAGAAAAAGAATAAAATACCTAGGAAAACAGCTAACAAGAGAAATGAAGGACCTTTTTAAGAAGAACTACAAACCATTGTTCAAATAAATCCGAGATGACACAAACAAATGGAAAAACATTCCATGCTCATGGATAGAATCAATATCGTGAAAATGGCCACACTGCCCAAAGCAATTTATAGATTCAATGCTACTCCCATTAAACTACCATTGACATGCTTCACAGAATTAGAAAAACTATTTTAAAATTCATAGGACCAGAAAAGAGCCAAAATAACCAAGGCAATCTTAAGCAAAAAGAAAAAAGCTGGAGGCATCACGTTACCCAACTTCAAACTATACTACAAGGCTACAGTAACCAAAACAGCATTGTACAAGTACAAGAGCAGACACATAGACCAATGGAATACAATAGAGAACCCACAAATAAGGCCACATGCTTACAACTATCTGATCTTTGACAAACCTGACAAAAGCAATGGAGAAAAGATTCCCTATTTGATAAATTATACTGGGAGAACTGGTTAGCCATATGCAGAAAATTAAAACTGGATCCTTTCCTTACACCATATACAAAAGTCAACTCAAGATGCATTAAAGACTTAAATTAAACCCCAAAACTATAAAAACCATAGAAGAAAACCTAGACTATGCCATTCAGGACATAGCACGGGCAAAGTTTCATGATCAAGATACTAGAAACAATTGCAACAAAAGCAAAAATTGACCAATGGGGTCTAATTAAATTAAAAAGCTTCTGCACAGGCAAACAAACTATCAACAGAGCAGATACAACCTACAGAGTGGGAGAAAGTTTTTTTGCACTTTATCCATCTGACAAAGGTCTAATATCCAGCATCTATAAAGAACTTAAATTTATAAGAGAAAACTAAACAACCCCATTAAAAAGTGGGCAAAGAACATGAACAGAGACTTCTCAAAGGAAGACACACATGTGGTCAACAATCATGCGAAAAACAGCTCAACATCACTGATCATTAGAGAAATGCAAATCAAAACTGCAATGAGATACCATCTAATGTCAGTCATAATGGCTATTACTAAAAAGTCAAAAAACAAATGCTGGTGAGGTTGTGGAGAAAAAGGAACACTTTTACACTGTTAGTGAGAGTGTAAATTAGTTCAACCATTGTGGAAGACAGTGTGGTGATTTCCCAAAGACCTAGCAGCAGAAATACCATTTGGCCCAGCAATCCCATTACTGGATATATACCCAAAGGAATATAAATCATTCTATTATAAAGATACATGCATGTGCATGTTCATTGCAGCACTAGCCACAATGACAAAGACATGGAATCAACCTAAATGCCTGAGATGGTTTGGCTGTGTCCCTACGCAAATCTCACCTTGAATTGTAATAATCCCCACATGTCAAGGGCAGGGACAGATGGATATAATTGAATTATGGGGGCATTTACTGCCGTACTGTTCTCATGGTAGTGAATAAGTCTCACAAGATCTCATGGTTTTATAAATGGGAGTTACCCTGCACAAGCTCTCTTGCCTGACACCATGTAAGACATGACTTTGCTCCTCATTCACCTTCCACCATGACTGTGAGCCCTCCCCAGCCATGTGGACCTATGAGTCAATTAAACCTCTTTCTTCATAAATTACCCAGCCTTGGGTCTTTATTCACAGCATGAGAACAGATTAATACAATGCCTATCAATGATAGACTGAATAAAGAAGATGTGGTAAATGTATATCACAGAATAATATACAGGCTTAAAAACGAATGAGATCATGTTCTTTGCATGAACATGGATGAAGCTAGAGGTTATTATCTTTAGCAAACTAATGCAGGAACCAAAAACCAAATACCACATGTGCTGACTTATAAGTGGGACCTGAATGATGAGAACACATGGTCATGAGGGGGAGAATAACACACATGGGGCCTGTTGGAGGGTGGGGGATTTGCGGAAGGAGAACATCAGGAAGAACAGCTAATGGATGCTGTGCCTAATACCTGGGTGATGGAATAATCTGTACAGTAAACCATCATGGCACATGTTTATCTATGTAACAAACCTGCACATCCTGCACATGTACCACTGAACTTAAAAGTTGGAAGTAAAAAAAAATCAACTGGAAAAAGAAGATTCTATTATTTAAAAGGGAATTAAACTTTCTTTTAACTTTGAAAAAGGAAAATTCTTTTGTCAAAGCTCTTTTAGTTCATGCCTCTCTGTTGCACATTCATCACTTATTGGACTGAAAACAGATGGGCTTTCTTTCCTGCCCTCTACATGTTACTTTAGCGTTTTTTATGTTTATTCCTCTCTGATAGCTGTGTGATCATGATGAATTTTTAAAAAATCAAGTAAAAATTGAGATTTTTCTATCTTGTGGATAGCAATCAAATTTTAGAAATTTGACATTCTGAATTCACGCTATATCTTCTAAAAAGACTGGGACCTCTGGTTAGTTCTGTGTAGCTAAGAATCACAAAGCAGGTTTGTTTTTATTAAGTAAATCAATAGAATACAGAAAGCAGGGTGAATGTTGTATTTAGTAAAATTATGTTGAAACTACTAGCAGGTTGGGTGTGTGGTGAACAAAAAGGATTTGTCAGAACAAAGCCTCTCTTCCCTAGGCCACTCATTTTTTTTTTTTCTTTACTGAGTACACTGTTCAGTCCTTGCTTAAATAATGCCAGTTTCCTCTTGCTCCCAGTCCTGCCTGCCAGAATTTTGTGCCTGGTCAGCAGTCTGCATGTCTGTATGAACTATTATGTGAATATCTGTTTAAAATTCTCTTTTCTCTGATTTTATTTCACATCTTCTGGGATAACTGTGATAAGCCAAAGTAATAAATGTATAAGCTACATCAGTTATTTAGAGTTTTCAATCCTGACCCAATCCTCTTTCGTCATTCACTGCGGGTACTATATTTGCTCTCTTCCAGTTTACCACTGCTCCTGGACAGGACTCATATTCAGGTCCTGTGGGATGGTAGGGACAAGCGAGCTAAAGAAGCCCCTAGTCTCTTTTTGTTAAACTTCTTGTTTAGGAAAGGACTGATGAGAGTAGGAGGAAGAATGTTTGATAAATATAGGCAAGAAGCCAATTCTGTTAGGTACAGTATATACATATTAAATATATGTAATAGATTATATATACACACACACATATATACATACACACACACACACACATATATATATAAATCTATTATCATGCAGGTCAATGAATCTATATTATGAAAAAGAAGATTTATAAAAAAACACAGAGCCAATGTAGGAGCAAGAGAAGTGGAAATAGGAAAGCATTGAAAGAATCCCTAACTTTGGACATCTGCCTTTATATTAACCCTAAAAAAAATCCAACACATGATCGAATATTTCTTTTTTTATTTCTAGTGATGTCCACATATGTTCTAGGTCTGGACAGTGGTCTTTGATGATTTACGGTTGCGTACAATGTACTTGGTAGGAAAAACAGGCATATTTCATCTAAACTTCCTTTCAGATGTGGAGCAGGAAGGTAAGTGAACGGGAGGGCGCAGAGCACCAGGGGCCCTTCTTAGAAAGTGTTTCCTTGTTGGGTAATGGGAGTATGATTCATGGAGTGTTGGGGCTGCTGTGGTTAATTGACTGCCCAAGCTCAATGTTTCTGCCCCCGATAGACCTGGCAGTACATTTATGGGAGCCCAAATGGGGACAGCCAGCAAAATGAAACAAGCTCCTTTGACCAGGAATTCTTTCTCATTCTTGTCTTTTGCCTTAATCCTTTTTCATCTAGACTTCAGGTAGATCACATTAAATTCTAATGTATAGCATTTCGTATCAAAGCAACTAATCTAGAACAACAAAATGAAGTGTTCCCATTAAGGCTCAGCTATCAATATCTGATAACGTTGAAGTCAAAGAAAATTAAACTTTTATCTCGTGAGGCAATAAAGTGAGGACCTACTCTATTCTTGGGTAAAAAATAACATTTTTCTTTTACCCTGATTTCACATTTTTTTTGTAAGTGATAACCTACAGCTTAATTAAGACTCCTAAATATAAACAGTTAATCTGAAATTTTCTGAAGGAATCTGAAATTCCTACCATATGTGGAAATAAATTATCCTTTTTGGTTGGACATGTGTACACAAGATATCGAGAAAGTTATTTTATTCTGTGGATACTTTCACTTTTTATCTTGTTTAACTTTTAGTAACTCTGGAGAGTTCCCCCATTATGCTTTCTGTAAATAATGGAATCCTAAAATATTTAAAAAACTTGAGGCAAAAATGCAAATATGTTAATTTGCCAAAAAATACTTAAGGCCAAAGTTGCCCTGTCCCATCAACCAGGCCAATGATCTGCATGTTTGTGGCATTTAAGTTCTTGCTTTAGCTTTAGCATTGGCAGCTACTGTTACTACAGTATTAATTTGTCATGCAAATAACCTTTTATAATGAAGTTGCTAGTGCCTCAAGTCACTTCTTAGTTATTGGACTTAGGATTCTTGGTATAAAGTTTTGGACTCCTACTGACAAATGGGCTAGTTCTCAAACATTTTTATTTCTTGCATGGCATTTCATTTGTGCAGAAAGGTTATACTTTGGTACATACACCAGCAAAGGAGAGGAGTGAGGTTGCAGTGAAAAGCACTCCCTCTTACAGCAGAAGTTCCCTTCAGAAGGAGACACAGAAAGCTCTCTTATTATAGATGAGAAAAAAGGCACAAAAAAGCACTCTGTTAGTTCCCTATTGTTGATTTGGCAAATCCTCACAAACTTAGTCATTTAAAAAGCACAAATTTATTACCTTACAGTTCTAGAAGTCAAAAGTCTAACATGAATCTCCCTGGGGTAAAATCAAGATGTCAGGAGTGCCCGGGCATGGTGACTAATGCCTATAATTCCAGCACTTTGGGAGGCCGAGGTGGGCTGATCACTTGAGGTCAGGAGTTCAAGACCAGCTGGCCAACATCGTGAAACCCTGTCTTTATTAAAAATATAAAAATTAGCCAGATGTGGTGGCATGCACCTGTAGTCCCAGCTGCTCGGGAAGCTGAGGCAGGAGAATCACTTGAACCCGTGAGGTGGAGGTTGCAGTGAGTCGACATAGTGCCACTGCATTCTAGCCTAGGTGACCAAACAAGACTGTCTCTAAATAAATAAAATAAAATAAAATAAAATAAAATAAAATAAAATAAAAAGAACAAAGATGTTAGCATGGTACTGTTTTTCTGGAGTCTCTAGGGGAGAACCCATTTCCTTGCTTTTTCTAGCTTCATCTGAATTCCTTGCATCTGGGCCCCGTTTAAACTCCAAAGCCAACAACAACCAACAGCTGGCTGAATTCTGTCTCCTCTGCATGACTTCCTCACTCTCCTGCCTCCCTCTTCCACTTGTAAAGACCCATGGTTTGCAAATATTTTTCTCATTGCATGGGTTGTCCCTTTGTTCATCATTTCTTCTGCTGTGCAGAGCTTCTTCATTTCGTGCAAACCCATTTGTCTATTTGTTCTTTTGTTACTTGAGATTTTGGGGTTACATCCAAAAATCCTCGTCCAAACAAATGTCCTGGAGCTTTTCCCATATGTTTTCTTCTAGTAGTTTTACAGCTTTAAGTCTTTAATCATTTTGAGTTTATTTTGGGGCATAGTGTAAGGTAGGGGTCTAATTTCATTTTTTCCTGAATGTGGATAACTAGTTTTCCTAGAACCATTTCTTGAATAGAATGTTTTTTCTCCATTATGGATTCTTGGCACTTTTGTAAAAAATCAATTGACCATGAAGGCATGAGTTTATTACTGAGCTTTCTGTCCTGTCCCATAGGTTGATGTGTCTGTTTTTATGCCAGTACTATGCTGTTTTAATTATAATCACTTTTATAATACATTTTGAAGTCAGGTAGTATGATGCCTCCAGCTTTGTTCTTTTTGCTCAAGATTGCTTTGGTTATCTGGGGCATATTGTGGTTCTATAAAATTTTAGGATTGATTTTTACATTTTTGAAAAATGACCTTGAAATTTTTATAGGGATTGCATTGAATCTGTACATTATTTTTGGTAGTGTGGATATTTTAACAATATTAATTATTTCAGTCCATTGAGATGGGATATTTTTCAATTTATTTGTGTTTTCTTCAATTTCATTCATCAGTGTTTTATAGTCTTCAGTATATAAGTCTTTTACCTTCTGATTTAAATTTACATCTAAGTTTTTATTTTTTTTCGGTTGCTATTGTAAATGGGATTATTTTCTTAACTTTCTTTTCGGATAGCTCATATATCTAGTAAGGGGTTAATATACAAAATATACAAGGAACTGAAATAACTCAATAGTAAGAAAACAAATAACCCAATTTAAAAGTGGTCAAAGGACCTGAACAAACACTTCTGAAAACAACTCATCCAAATGGCCAACAGGTTCATTTAAAAAATGAACTAATCATTAGGAAAACGCAATTTAAAACCACGACAAGATATCTGTTTATATCCGTTAGAATGGCTTTTATCAAAAAGATGAAAGATAACAACCACTGGGGAGGATGTAGAGAAAATGGAACACTTGTACACTGTTGGTGGTAATGTAAATGGTTCAGCCATTATCGGAACCAGTATGGAATTTCCTCAAAAAACTAAAAATAGAACTACCATATGATCTAGCAATCCCACTACTGGGTATTACAAGGGAAATTATTAAGTATGCCAAAGAGATATCTGCACTCCCATGTTCATTGCAGTGTTATTCGCAGTAGTCAAGATAGGGAATCAACTTGACTATCAATAGTTGGATAGAGAAAATACAGTACACAAAATGAATTATTACTTATCCTTTAAAAAGATGAAATTCTGTCATTTGGGACAAGATGGATGAATCTAGCAGAGGTTATGCTAAGTGAAATAAGTCATGCACAGAAAGGTAAATACTACATGATCTCATTTGTATGGGGAATCTAAAAAAGATCCATCCATATAAGTGGAGAATAGAATGGCGGTTATCAGAGCCAGGGATGGGGGGCTTGGGTGGGGAGGAGTAAGAGAATGTGGAGTTACTGTTTAAAGGATACCCAGTTTCAGCTAGACAGGAGGTTTAGAGATCTGTTGCACAGCAGGATGACCATAGCCAATAATAATGTACTGTGTATTTCAAAATAAAAGAGTAAATTTCAAAGATGTCATCACAAAAAATGTCAAGTAAGTGAAGGGATATATATGTTAATTAATTTGATTTAATAATGCCGTATTACACACATATATGAAAACATCACACTGTACTCTATAAATGTAATGCAATTACAATTATTATAATTTATCAGTTTAAAAATATTATATTGAGCTCCTTGGAATAATCTAGGAAAATTTCCCCATTCTAGGGTCCTTAATTATCATCACAGCTGCAAAATACCCTGTTCTATGTAAGATAACATATTGACAGGTCTGGGGATTAAGACAGGCCCATCTTTGGAGGTCCATTATGCTACCTACCACAAAGACCTGACTGCAGTAGATGTGTGAACCCTCTAGCTGAGTTCTTCAATTTGAAAGTCCCTGGGGAAAATGCAAAAGTGTGCAAAAAGCAAGCATACGCATAGCTGTTCCAGAGGTGCCATGATGGTGCAATGTTGTTCATACCTGTGCATGAACAACACAGGCATGGTTTGATGACTCTTTCTCAGATGTTCTGAGTAGGCCATGTATTCAATAGAGACATTTTCCCCTTCCTTTGCCATAGTTATATTTTTTCTTTGTGTGGGCCGAGTTGCCAACTTTTAAATATAGAAACTGGGAACTGAAGAGGTATGTAATACTGTTAAAATGATTGGAGAAATCAATCTGGTAATATTTGCTTTGCTTGCAATTATAATATTTATTTGTAAAGCCCCTTTTATCCTGGATGGTCAATCAGCCTTAAGACAGCATAGATATTATCAATCTGAGCCTCTCAAGCAATCTGGACTTCTGGAAGTTTCTTCATAAAAAGAAATTTTAGCACTAAAAATGTAGAGAGCAGTGTAAAAGGACAGTAACCAAAAGAAAGGAACACTTAATTTCTCTTTGATTGTATTTTTTTCGTGATCCTCCAGGTGTAAATAAATCAAGCTCTAGAGGAAAGGTAATATTATGTTTTACTGTTAAAAATTAACTTTTTAGAAAGCTTGATGGATATGTCTATAGTGGAACTGAGCAGACTATGTTGAACAATGGTGTATGCATTGTAAACACTAAGTACATGACCAGGTCACAGAATAAGTCAATATCCTTTTGAGATGTCTATTTTTCATGTGGAACTAGCAGTAGGAGGATAATGTAGGTTAAGGAAGATGCATGCCAGAAATATATTTTTTTCTCCTAGTGATAACAGTAAGGCTGAGCTCGTATTTACAAAAGCCATTTATTCATTCAAAAATATTTATTGAATGCCTACTAAGAGCAATGCTTTGGAGGGGATGTATGTGGATGTGAATACATAAGCATGAAAAGACAATTTACTTCTATCCTCAATCTTGTTTACAATCTAGAGAGAAAATACTGGAACTAATGTGTGATTCTTGAATGTGGGGAAGGCATTTTATAAATGTCTTAGGCAGGCTGGGTGCGGTGGTTCATGCCTGCAATTTCAGCAATTTGGGAGGCCGAGGAGGGAAGATTGCTTGAGGCCAGAGTTTGAGACCAGCCAGGGCAACATAGTGAGACCCTAACAAAAATTATATAAAAAATTTGCCTGGAATGGTGGCACACACCTGTAGTACCAGCTACTCAGAAGGCTGAGGCAGGATTGCTTGAGCCCAGGAGTTCACAGTTGCACTGAACTGTGATCACACTACTGCACTCCAGCCTGGGTGACAGAGGGAGACCATTTCTAAAAATAAATAAATTAATTAAAAGAAAAAAAGTTATTTGATCTTCTAGTTTGAAACCAACTTCTGATTTCACTTATTTGATACATACCAAATCATGAGGTCTCTACAACAGATTTACCTCCTTTTATTCAGAATTTTAAAAAGCTAAAATAATGCCACTTCAAATATGGGTATCTTTTGTTTTTTCTACCAATTTTTAAGTGACTTTTTAGGAAATCCAAATTTATTTGATAGAGACAAAGGTGATTTCTATCTATTTTATTCTGTGGTGGTGTGAAAGTAGTTTTTTTTTAATGTAGGCAAATCCTCTAAAATCTTTAAATAGGATAGTCTGTCAGGCTTAGCAGATTTTAAGTTCATCAAAAAAAGAAAATTGAGTGTGCATAAATAAAGAAGAAAAAGTTGATAATAGACAAGGAATTCTTGTTGTTATGTCTTTAGAAGGAGGAAAGTAATAGAGTCAAAAACAATGTAACAGAGAAACTGCATCACTGTCAGATTTCTGCCTATTAGAGAGATGGCTGTGTGAGATAGGGTTGGGTGTGTGTAGGAAGGGAGGTAAAATTATGTCCGAAATGTCTACACCCTGGAGGGCTGTGGAGTGGAGTCAAATCCTTACAATCTTTGTACTCAGGAGCAAGATGGGAGATGACGCTGGTGTATGTTACAATGTCTACCCGAGTTATCCAAAGCTAAAAGTTAATAAAAATCACTTTTATTTTCCATTAGAAGAGTGCAAGTTTTTGTGGCGATCCCCCGGAAACAAAAATATTGTCTGGCACGTTTACATTTTACTGGGACAATTGGAAATCAGCTTCTGAAATGCTAAGGAGTTTATTCTTTTGGATGTTTTTTTTTTTTTTTTTTTTTTTTTTTTGCTCTGATGCCTAATAATTGTGTCTTGCAAACACAAAAGGCTTCCATACATGGAGTCAATAACTCCCTCGTCAACCAATACCCCATATGCTTGATCTGCAAGTTGAATTTTCTCTGGCAGAAACTTATGTAGACATACGTGGGAGCAGAATAACATTTACACATCAATTAAGACAATTATAAGATAATTTGAGAGTTATTCTAGCTACACAATTTTACCTGTTTGCATCTTCCATTTTTAATTAAAGTTTCACCAAATGCACAAATCTCTTTTCTAAATGTCTCACCTAATTCCTCTGGTGTTCAGAGAAGCAGTTTGAACAGTATATATATATGTGTGTGTGGGGGGGGTGTGTATGTATATATATATTATATATTTATAAAATTCACTTTGTCTCTGATGATGAAAATAATTAGAATTTGCAAACATGATTTCTCTTAATTAAACATGAGTTAATATATCTCCCCACCAAAAGGAATCCTATCATAGGAAGCTGCAATATGCTTGAGTATGTTTCATGATATGCTCAATATATACACAACCACACACACACACAGAAGTATTGTTCAAAGTGAGATACACACACACACACCTTGGCACACTTCTATGTCCTAGGACTTAAGTACTTCCTCTCTATACATTTTGTTTTCTTAAGTTTTTAAGCATTAAGAGAGTTTATCCTTACTTTTATCGTTCTTATCAGCATTAGGATGTACCTTGCACGTAATAAACCCAGACTATACAACGAAATCGATTTCAACTAAATTTGAAGTCTCTCTGGATATCAATCCCCCAAGCCTATTGCAGTTTCCTATGATAGGATTCCTTTTGGTGGGGAGATATATTAACTAATGTTTAATTAAGATAAATCACCTTTGCAAATTCTAGTTGTTTTTGTCATTAGAGACAAAGTGAATTAATTCAGAATCTTTTGTTCCTCAGTAACCCTAAAGCATGTTGCATTTAGAAAAAAAGTGTGAAAATTATTTGACAGTGCATCTCGTTTTGTCAAATCTGCTACCTATCCAACAATTATTCTGTTACAATCGGTAGACAGATGGGAAATGGGAAATACTGAGCTACAGAGTTGAAACAGAAACATCATGCTGTGGTCACTAGAACTGACACGATGTGTGGGCACTCTAGTGAATTGCCTTACACATTGTTTTCATGTAAAGAATAAAAAGTTTTCACAGAACAATTAAACATTAAGATAACTCTAAAATCTTACTGGAATTGTCAGATGAAGGAAAATAATTCTTCGTGTTTCCTGATATCAACTGTGAGGGTGTTTCCTCTGCCTCTATGTTACTGAATTTCCAATCTATGGTTCAGCAGTTGTGATCATTATTAAATCATTCATCACTGATTTAAAAGAATCATGAAGGAATGCTTCAACCTGAAATGGAGACAGTGTTACCTTCCCTATCTATGAAGATACATAGAATCAATCAACTTCAAACATCTTAAATAAATTGCAAGTTTGTGAAGGCAGAAAGAGGATAACGTTCATTAAAAATAAATGCTAGTTCATTATACACAATGTCATTTACAAGGCTCTGACACTGGAAAAGCTGGCTACTCCTTGGTAATGTTTTCTTAGAAAACAAATAATGGAGTCTTGCGAGAATATCAAACAGAGGCAGGATGCTGAGTCTAGTCTCCTCTGTGAGTGAACTTCACAGAAACTGCATTTACTCCCTTTAATATTAAATAGACCTATCACACTTCAGTTTTTCAGGAAAACTCATTTTTTTTTTTTTTTTTTGTTTATTGAAAGGTTTAGGTTTTACTCTGCTCAACTCTTCAGACAGACATTTGCATCTTTAACTCTTTACTAGGCCTGATGCTGCTTAAGTTCTTATACTGGACCCTAAGTCCTATTTCTTAATCATCTCTGGACACTTGTTCTTGCCAAAGTCATCTCCAGCATAGACTTCATGAAGATATTGAGGCCATTGGAGCCAAAGCATAACAGGACCACGCAGTGAGAAGCCCTCCACTCAGCTCCATCAGTGAGCCAGGCTGACTCATGCAGGCAACTTTGTTATCTACTGTCCTTGCTGTCAAAAAAACCATGTAATTCTACCTACTTGACAAGAGGAGCTACTGCTTTGTCTTCTGGTTTTGCTAAATGGGAATCTTGAAGACAACCAGAAAATGTCAAATTGACATTATGAAATTTTAAAAGTTCTGAAATTTGCAGATGAAAGATACTATTATATTTAGTACATTTATGAAATCTTCCCTATACATTTTATTGTCACAGGACACCACACATAATGTAAAATAAAAGGGTATTTTATACTAAAACATTTAGCTTAGATGTGGGGTTTGAGTGGAAATCTTTAAAAACTAATTTCAACTTTTATTTAGATTCAGGAGGTATATGTGCAGTTTTGTTGAATGAGTATATTTCATAATACTGAGGTTTGGGGTATGAATGATCCCATCACCTAGGCAGTGAGGATCACAACAAATAGGTAGATTTTCAGCTCTTGCTCACCTCTCTGGCATTCCGTTAGTGTTTATTGTTTCCATATTTATGTCCATGTGTACGCAATGTTTAGCTTCCACTTGTGAGAACATGCAATATTTGGTTTTCTATTCCAGTCTTAATTCACTTAGGATAATGGCCTCCAGCTGCATCTGTGTTGCTCCAAAGAACATGATTGTGCTCTTTTTAATCCCTGCATAGTATTCCATGGTGTATATGTACCACATTTTCTTTATCCAATGCATCATTCATAGGTGCCAAGGTTGATTGCACGTCTTTGCTATTGTGAATAGCACTGCAATGAACATAAAAGTGCATGTGTCTTTTCAGTACAATGATTTATTTTCCTTTGGGTGTACACCTAGTAATGGGATTGCTGGGTCAAATGGTAGTTCTAAGTTCTGTGAGAAATTTCCAAACTGCTTTCCACAGAAGGTGATCTATTCTCACCAGCAGGGTATAAGTGTTCCTTTTTCTTCACAGCCTCACCAGCATCTGTTGTTTTTTGACTTCTTACTAATAGCCATTGTGACTGGGGTAAGATGTTTCTCATTGTGGTTTTGGTTTGCATTTCTCTGATGAATAATAATATTGAGCATTTTTTCATATGTTTGTTGGTGGCTTGTAAGTCTTTTTTTGGAAAAGTGTTCAAATCCTTTGCCCACTTTTTAATGGGGTTATTGGATTTTTGCTTGTTGAATTGTTTTTTGCTTGTTGAGTTGAATAAGTTCCCTATAGATTCTGGATATTAGATCTTTGTTGAATGCATAGTTTGCTAATATTTTCTCCCACTCTGTAGGTTGTCTGTTTACTCTGTTGATAGTATCTTCTGTTGTGCAGAAGCTCTTTAGTTTAATTAGGTACAATTTGTCAAGTTTTGTTTTTGTTGCAATTGATTTTGAGGACTTAGTCATAAATTATTTGCTAAAGCCAACGTCCAGAATAGTATTTCCTAGATTTTCTTCTAAGATTTTTATAGGTTAAGGTCTAACATACAAGATATTTAATCCATTTTCAGTTAATTTTTGTATGTGTGAAAGGTAGGGGTCCAAATTCATTCTTCTGAATGTGGCTAGCCAGTGATCCCATCAGCATGTATTGAATAGGGAGTTCTTTTCCCATTGCTTATTTTTGTCAGCTTTGTTAAAGTCAGATGGTTGTAGTGGTGTGGTTTCATTTTTGGGTTCTTTATTCAGTTCCATTGGTCTGTGTGTCTGTTTTGGTACCAGTACCATGCTGTTTTGATTACTGCTGCCTTATTGTATACTTTAAAGTCAGGTAATGTGAAGCTTCAGGCTTTGTTCTTTTTGCTTACAATTGCCTTGGCTATTAAAGCTCTTTCATGGTTCCACATGAATTTTAGAATAGTTATTTCTGGTTCTGTGAAAAATGACATTGGTAGTTGGGTAGGAATAACATTAAATAAATTGATTGCTTTGGGCAGTATGGTCTTTTTAATTATGTTGACTCTTCCAATCTGTGAACATGGAATGATTTTCCATTTGTTTGTGTCACCTATGTTTTCTTTCAGCAGTGTTTTGTAGTTCTCACTGTAGAAATCTTTTCACTTCCTTGGTTAGATGTATTCCTAGGTATTTTTGTGGTATGTATGTGTGTTGTGTGTGTGTGTGTAGTTATTATAAATGGAATTGCATTATTGTTTTGGCTTTCAGTTTGAATTGGTGTATAGAAATGCTACTGGTTTTCGTTCATTGATTTTGTATCCTAAAACTTTACTAAACTCATTTATCAGTTCTAGGAATCTTTTGGTGGAATCTTTAAAGTTTTCTAGGTATAGAATCATATTGTCAGCAAAGAGAAGTAGTTTGAATTCTTGTTTTCCTATTTGGATACATTTTATTTCTTTCTCTTGACTGATTACACTGGCTAGCACTTCCAGTGCCATGCAGAATGGGAATAGTGAGAGTGGGCATTTTTGTTTTCTTCCTGTTCTTAAGGGGCATGCTTCCAACTTCTGCCCATTCAGTATGATGTTGGCTGTGGGTTTCTCTTAGATAGTTCTTACTATTTTGAGATATGTTCTTTCTAAGCCTAATTTGTTGAGTGTTTTTATCATAAAGACATTTTGGATTTTATCAAAAGCCTGTTCTACATCTATTGAGATGATCATTTGATTTTTGTTTTTCATTCTGTTATGTGGTAAATCACATTTACTGACTTGCATATGTTGAAACAACCTTGCCTCTCAGGAATAAAGCCCACTTGATTATGGTGAATTAACTTTTTGATGTGATTCTGGTTTTAGTTTGCTAGTATTTTGTTGAGTGTTTTTGTATCTATGTTCTTCAGTAATATTGACCTGTAGTTTTCTTTTTTCACTGTGTCTTTGCCATATTTTGGTATCAGGGTAATGCTGGCTTTATAGAATGAGTTAGAGAGGAGTTCCTCCCCCTCAATTTTTTTTGAACAGTTTCATTAAAAGTAGTATCAGCTCTTCTGTGTACATCTTGTAGGACTTGGCTGTGAATCCATTTGGGGCTTTTTTTGGTTGGTAGGTTTTCTACTACTGATTCAATTTTGGAATTGGATATTGGTCTGTTCGGCATTACAATTTGTTCCTGATATAATCTTGGGAGGTTATGTGTTTCCAGGAGTTGATCCATTCCCTCTGGATTTTCTGGTTTGTGTGCATAAAGGTGTTCATAACAGTCTTTGATCATCTTTTGTATATTTCTGTCGGATTGGTTGTAATGTTACTTTTGTCATTTCTGATTTTGCCTATTAGGACCTTCTTTCTTTTAGTCTTTGTTAATCTAGCTAGTGGTCTATCAGTCTTGTTTATTGTTTAAAAGAGCCAACTTTTGGTTTTGTTGATCTGTTGTATAGATTTGTGCATCTTAATTTTGTTCAGTTCTGCTCTGATTTTAGTTATTTATTTTCATCTTCTAGCTTTGGGGTTATTTTGTTCTTGTATTTGTGTGATGTTAGTTTATTAATTTGAGATCTTTCTAACTTCTTGATGTAGGTTTTTCGCACTATAAACTTTCCTCTTAACATTGCTTTTGCTGCATCTCAAAGATTTTGTATGTTGTATCTCTGTTTTCATTTATTTCAAATAATTTTTCATTTCTGCCTTAATTTTACTGTTTAACCAAAAGTCATTCAGGAGCAAGATGTTTATTTCCATGTAATTGTGTAGTTTTGAGAGATTTTCTTGGTATTGATTGCTATTTTTATTCTACTGTGGTCCAAAACAATGGCTCATATGTTAAGTTTTTTTTAGTTTATTGAGACTTGCTTTATGGTTAAGCATATGGTCTATTATGGAGTGTGCTTTGTGTGTAGATGAGAAGAATGTATATTCTGTGGTTGATGGGTGAAATATTCTGTAGATCTCTCTTAAGTCCAATTGGTCAAATGTCAAGTTTAAGTCTAGAATTTTTTTGCCAATTTTCTCCCTCAGTGATCTGTCTAATGCTGATGGTGGGGTGTTGAAGTCCCTCACTATGATTGTTTAGCTGTCTAAGTCTTTTCATAGGTCTAGAAGTACTTGTTTTATGTATCTGGGTGCTCCAATATTGGGTGCATATATATTTAGGATAGTTAAGTCATCTTGTTGAATTTAATTCTTTATAATTATGTAATAATGTTTTATTTGATATAAGAATAGCAACCCCTGCTCTTTCTGGTTTTCCTTTTGCACTATAGATCTTTCTCCAACCCTTTACTTCGAGCCTATGAGTGTTGTTACATGTGAGTTGGGTCTCTTGAGTATAGCAGACAGATTGGTTTTCTTTTTTTATCCACCTGGCCACTCTGTGCCTTTTAAGTGGAGTGTTTAGCCAGTTTACATTCAGGGTTAATATTGATATGTGAGGTTTTGATCCTATTGTGAAGTTGTTCACTGTTTGTAGTTTCTATATATTAGTAACTTTATAGAGACTGTGGGATATGTACTTATGTGTATTTTTTTTTGTCATACCAGGTATTGTTTTTTTCTTTCTGTTTAGAACTTCCTTAGGGATTTCCTATAATGCTGGTAAGGTGATAATGAATTTCCTTAGTGATGGCTTTTATGGAAAAGATTTTATTTCTCTCTCACTTACGGAGCTTAATTTGGTGAGACATAAAATTCTTGGTTGGAATTTCTGTAAGAATGCTGAAAATAGGCCTCTAATCTCTTCTGGTTTGGACATTTTTTACTGAGAAGTCTGCTGTTAGCCTGATGGGCTTCTCTTTGTACATGGTCTGATCTTTCTTTCTTTAAGCTGCCTTTAAGATTTTTCTTTATTATTGACCTTGGACAGTCTGCGGACTATATGCCTTGACGATACTTGCTTTGTATAACATCTCACAGATGTTCTCTGGATTTCTTATATCTGGATGTCTGCCCATCTAGCAAAGTTAAGGAAATTTTATTGAATTATTCCCTCAAATGTGTTTTCAAGGTTATTCTCCTCTTTCAGGAATTCCAATAATTCATAGGTTTGGTCAATTCACGTAATCCCATATTTCTTGAAGTTCTTGTTCATTAAATTTTTTTTTTTTTTTAATTTTTGTCTAACTGGGTTAGTTCAAAATATCAGTCTTCAAGCTCTGAAATTCTTTCTTCTGCCTGGTCTAGTGTACTGATAAAACTTTCATTTGTATTTTTAAATTTCTTAAGTAAGTTTTTCAATTCCAAAAGCTCTGATGATTTCTTTTAAAGATGTGTATCTATTCCTTATTTTCTGGATTGCTTTACAATTTTCTTTGTCTTGATTTCAAACTTTTTGTTTGATTTCAAACTTGTCTTGGATCTCATTTGAGGGTCCTTACAATCCATGCTTTGAATTATTTATGTAATTTTTGAATTTCCATTTTGGTTAGGGAGGATTTCTGGAGAGCTAGTGTGATTCTTTGGTGTCACCACATTCAGATTTTTCATGGTGCCATAATTCTTGTGCTGGTTCCGTCTCATCTGGGCATGCTTCTTAATTTTGTAATTTTTTATTCTTCTATAACTTCTAAATTTTGTAATTTTTTCCATTATTCCCTTGTATTTATTTGTTTTCCTTTCCCCACTTTCCTAGGAGGTGTGAGTGTAGAGAATGCTGAGGGAGGGTCTCTGACTTTTCTTCTACACTATTTTGTCAGCAGGTCTTATATTGGGCAGTGTAATTCAAACTACAGGCCAACAGATAGTGCATACGGGTAAGAGTTAACTACAGATGGGTCTGATACTTGATTATTATTTATTGAGAGAAGTTCTCTATGCTGTCTCAAGCAATGAACTGATCCGTGGAGTGTATAGGGTAGTCTGAGCTTCTTGCTCATCCCTGTGGAGAGGGTCCAAGATAGGTGGGACTGCACCAGGCAGGCCTGCTTGCAGGTCCACCAGTGGCAGGCACAAGCATCAGTGCTGAAGGGATGTCCAGTGGGAAGGCAGTAAGCACTGAGAGGTGCATCTAGGTATGGAGCTGAGAATTCTCTTCTTCTGGAAGCTCTCTGCATGGGAGTTAGGGAGGTAAATTAATAATCCTGGGCGTAGAGCATAGAGGACCCTGTTGCACCACAGTGTCTGCATAGGAAGGGTTGGGCAGCTCAGGCTCCTGATCGAGCTGTCCAAGTGCCTGGGCTTGGAGTGGAGAGGGCCCTGCTGCTCAGTGGAAGTTTTATGCTTAATTTCTGACAGGTTTTCAGAAATATAACTACTTTTATAAAGTATATGCATGCACTTTCATAGTTGCACCACGCTGTTAGAATAAATATATATTCAAAAATCAGAAAAATGATAATAGAGATAATATAAAGCAAAAGGAATTAATTTAACTTTAGAAAAATTTAAAGCAATTTATGTTAATTGGTCCCTTATAATGTGCAGGAGTCTATATTAAGTATGTTCACGTGTATTATCTTATTATTCAGTCCCTTGGTTAATGCTATTTACCTTTTATATCAACTCTTGAGTTTACTATTACAACTCAGATTTAATCCTAGTACACTTCTGCATATTGAGTATAAAGGGAAAAGTCTGGATTTTTGTTTCTTAGTGAGAGAAAACGGTCATAATTAAATATGAATCATAGATACTGTATAAGTGGCTACCAAAAAGTCTATAGAGAATGTTGTGCCGATGACTTTTTGCCCTGGTAAAAAATGAAAACAAAACCAGAAAATACTGGTTCCTGAAAATGTACCTAGAAACTTTCTGTGTTCTGTCATGACTCTTAGATCTCTTTCATTTCTGCCTCTCAGAGACTACTTTGAGCTCCTTGAGCTTGAAATATATATATCTACAATAGGATTCTGGCTTCTCCTTTGATGCATACTTTTGCTTTTTTAGTAATTAGAACACAGTGGTTATTTCTTCAATTTGTTCATTTCCCACTTTATTTCAAAGTTAATTTGAAACGGATGTGGCAATTATTTTTTTCCTTCTCTCTCTTTCTCTCTTTGATTCTGGGATGAAAGTGAAAAGAATAACTTACAGCAGTCTAGTTTAGGCACTAATATCTCTAATGAATTATAAAGTTTGTATTCACGTAGAGAAAGAGAGATGGTTATAGTTTTTAAATGGATTTCCCTTGAAATAGATCTGTCTATCTATCTATCTATCTATCTATCTATCTATCTATCTATCTATCATCTATCTATCTACTTAACAAACAACAAAAAAAATTTAGCCTTCCTAATCTTGCCTTCATGCTATCATTCTTATTTAATTTGTCAAAAATCATAAAATCACAGGACTTAAATATCCTATTAATATGATGTGTCTGTTTATGTCATACCTATTTTTGACAATATACCTGATCTTATTATCTCTTACTTTTCATGCACATTTAGAATTTATCCTTTGCTGGGCTCTATTTTGTCTCATAGAACAAGCTCACTTCAGGGGCCTCTCTACCTGGTTTGCTTATGGTAATTTTTTCTTCACTAGTTTCTTTACCTTTTGTGGTATTGACATGTGACATCATCCTGGGGTCCAGATGCTTCCAGTTACTCTTTTCAGTGTGACTGAAATGCAGATGGTCAAACATTATGATGCAGAAGAACCATGTGGAAAGCTTGTTAAAACTCTGAGTTTCTGGATCCCCAATGCAAGAGATTCTGATGCATTCAGTTTGGCATTTTTTACAACACTTCAGATCACTCCGATTCAGGTTGCTGAGGTTGACACACTAAAAAACCTCTGCATTAAGGCAATAACTCATGACTCTGAAGCCTACTTTTTCTTGAAGAACTTTAAGTTCTGTATTATCTATTACTATAAAACAAACATATATATTATTATATTATCTATCAACCAAATTGACTATTTCTATATAATAAACCTCCAAACCCAGTGATTTATTTTGATCGTGAATCTGAAATTTAGAAAGTGCTTGATGGGATGTCTCATCTCCATCCTTGCAGTGTCAGCAGGGGTGGTTTGACTGGAGCTAGATAGTTACTTCCAACAGGCTCACTCACTCACATCTCTGGCAAGTTGGTACTGGCTGCTGGCTGGGAGGTCAGCCAGGAGTCTTAGTTTCTTTCTCATGAGATTATCTATGGAGCTGCTTGGTTGGCCTTTCCCACAGCATGGTGGCTGAGTTCCAAGAGTAAGTGGGCCATGTGAAAGTAGAAGCTTCTAGAATCTTAAGATCTGGCTCCCCAAATGGACATAGTAACATTTCTTCTGTCAAAGCATTTGTCAAAGCAATCAAGAGCCCTAACAGATTGAAAGAGTGGGTGTAGACTCCTCCTGTTTCAATGGGAGAAGCGTCAAAAAATTTTTAGCTAGTTTATTATAGTAACCTCATTATTTCAGATTATGATCGTCTCTAAAAGGGAACTTAGAGGTAATATAGTCTACTGGTTCTTAAATTAATGTGAGTAATGAACCGTGTGATTGAAAAGAGAAAGCATTCGAGTTCGATTCTTTTTTAATTCTTTTTTTGTATATTGTCATACAATAAAATGGATTTTTTGGCATGTGTTTTACAGTTCTATGAATTTTAATATGTGTATAGATTTGTATAGCTGTATTACAACTAGGCTCAAGACAGTTTTGTCACCTCAAAGAACTGTCTCAGGCAATCTTTTTTCCTGAATTCTTATTCCACCTATAACCTCTGGCAAACACTGATTAATTTTATTTAACAATAGTTTTATCTTTTCTAGAATGTCAAAAAAAAAGTGGAACAACAAAATATGTTGTCTTTTTAGACTGGCTCCTTACAATGTTATTGCATATATCAATGGATAGCAATAGTTTTTTAATTTTTTTTTTTAACTACTGAATAGTATTGCATTTTGTAAACATACCTGTTGGCTTTTCTCTTCAACTGATGGAGGACATCTAGATGGTTTCTAGCTCCCAGCTGTCACAAATAAAGCTGCTATGAACATTCATGTGCAGAACTTCATTTTATTTTATTCCATGTTTTAACATTTTATACTTATGATCAATGTTCTAAAATGTGCATAATACATTGGTGTAGCTCATAAATGTAAACATAAATGTTTATAATTTACATATAAGCCATGTTTGAGTACTTATTAACTTAATGCTTCTTAATGTTAATATTTAGAAATTGTATTGCCAATGGTTGAAGCTGGGTGATGGATACATGGAGCTTAATTATACTGAATTTTCTACTCTTATTTGTTTTAAAATTTACACAGTATAATTTTTTTTTAAGTTTGTAGACCTATATCTAGTCTACCATAATCACGTGATAGAGAGTTGAGGATAATAATGGACTTGGGAGCAGGTGTCAGAGAAACACACAGGTCTTCTGCCTCTTGCCCATGTGTCATGCTGCCAGCCAGATGATTTAGGTGAAATAATAAATTACATAAAAATTTCAAGTTAACTATGTGTATTCTTCACATTTTGGCATTTGCTCTCCACATATTTGGAAGAATTGATGGATAATTTTTAAAAACCACATTATGAGAGCACATCAAGGTAACACTGCTCATGTTTAACCTGTAAGACTCTTTTTCCCCCAGCATAGTTGACATATAAACTGCAGAGGAGGCAAATTGCTAGGCTTGCAAGAAACGGAAGTGAGGACTTCCATTTCTTTGCCTGGTGTGTACAGAGATCCTGTGTTCTCTTAGCCTTTTGTTACTAATGCCAGCTAACAGGAAAGCACTGTATAAAGACTTTAGCATGGGTACAACTCTACAACATTGATGCAAAGCAATTTACTTTGTCAGAAACCATCACATGCCAAGCTCCTATCTCTTTATTGATACCAGCCTTTTGGTTTGGGCTGGGAAATTGTTTATTTACTATTTACTGTCACTTATTTATCTATTATTTACTTTTGTAAAATGAAAATTAAACTACCTAGATCAGCTTAGTTTGGCTAAAACCTGCCAAATAACAGAGTAATTTCCTTTCCACACTCTTAGACCTTGATAGCCTGTTCTGAGAAAAGAAAAAGACTTTGAGACTAGGTATATAAAGTTGTATTTAAACCAGCAAAGGATCCCAGATTTGAAACAAATGACTATAGTTCATTACAATTCAGCATGTCTCAGCTATTTAAGTTCTTACACTTCCTCTGTTTTCCTAGCTACAGTACAAGGAGAACATTGTATTTCCAATAAATAATGTATAATTAATTAGCATTTCCAAAAGCATAGTACCTTTCACATGTAATTGTCTTCTGCCTACCCAAACAGCAGGTACTAATGAGATCAGGTTTTTGTCTTGGAGCAATCAGTGACTGTTATTTGGTAATTATGGAGTGTTTAGGGAGTGGAACTCAATTTCTCTAGGTTCATCCATTTGAAATCAGCCTTGTTACTATGGAATGGATAGAAATATTTTACATGGGAAATCTTATTTAACAAAGTTAGAGAAGAGAGACTCTTGCTCCAAGGAAATTTTAATATGTACTGCCTAAGAGAATGTAATAATTCTGAATTAAATAGAATATAGAAGTCAGTAGAGATGATGATCACATTTTTAAGCAGGGCCTGATCTGCCATCGTACCATAAAGCCTTACTCAAGCAAATTTAAATAAATAAAGTTCATTTTCTTGGACTAGGTTTTTAAGAATACACACACACACACACACACACCACTTGTTACTCTTATGGTAATAATTATTTTATTTATGCCTTTATGGCCTCAAATAGCCTTCATGGTATTTTCAATGATCTATTGTTCTTTTAAGTTAGGAAATGATGCTAAGGTAACATAGGTCATTAAAGTGCAATATCTCTTTAGGCAATTTCCAACATGTTTATCAGAGATGAGCAGAGGAGAGTGTAGAGTACATGACTTGATGATTAGGGCAGGAGGAGGCCTGAGTCAGGAGCAAGTATAATAATATTAAGAGTGAAGCAATTGTTATAACTCGCCTTCAGGGATGCTATTGATATGGCATGTAAAATATGTTTGTCAGTTTTCATGGCATGGCTGCTGTTGTGCCCTTCATTCCCTCACTCCAGACCTCTCTGTGACTAGTAGGACTGCCTGAAGCTGACCAGCAGTCAGGAGTCATAAGTCAGAGGGCAGGACCACTCTGCCCTCCATAGCAGCACCATAGACAGGCCAAGCTCTGTCACCCCATACTTTACAATACAATTTCTAAGCCTGGCTGCACTGAGGATTATCTGGGGAGCCTCTCACAGGTAGCTGTTTAGACCACATTTCATACATGATCAGTGCAGATCTCTAGAGACTGGGACTCAGGAATATTTGAAAATACCTCTGGGTAATTCTGATTATCAGTCAGGTTTAGGGACCATTGTTTCACTCAGTAGGTTTGGCTGGTTTAAATATAGCTGTGCATAAAGATGACAAACACACACACATGCACAGACACAAATTGTCATAGCCATTTAAGCCAGTAGTTTATCTAAACTAGTGAATTTTGTCTCATTATAGCACCTGGACATTTTTGGACACAGACTATAAAGATTAGAGAGAACAAAAACATTTTCAGTATCTCCATAGTAGCTCAATTGGACATACACAATTTATTATGGATTTGCTCCAACCATTTGTTGAAACTACAACAAAATATACTTTTGATCTTCACCTAAATATGTCTAGTAATACAGAACAGTCCATGGGAGTTATAAATAAGATCACTCAGCTTGATAAAGTTTGTCTCTTACTTTGGTGAAAAAAGTCCACTTTCTAACACATACTTCAAAGTTTCCTTAAGTTTTTTTAAGACTAAACCTGTGAAAGGTTTCATTCATTGGAGACGATAGTGTAAGGCAATGGGTGGGGTCCATGGACTTGGTCCTAGCTTAAATCTTTGCTTTCTTTGCTGAAAGACCTCAAGAGAATCACATTTTCCTTTCTTGCCTGCCCCACTCCCTTGCATTTGAGATGCTTGGTCAAGATAATCTCTAAGTACTTTTTGGGTTCTACATTCTGTGATATGACAATCTTCACTTAAGTATTATGTAGACCCTGTCCTGCTGCTTTTGCCATTTAATAGAGTGACATGACACCTCCAGGAGAAGGTAAATGGCATGTGGCATCAGAGGCTAACTGTAGTGCAGTATAGAACAGAAGTTGCTCAGATCATAAGGTGGGTTAAAGAGTGGTAGTTATAGAGCTTGGGGTAGAGTTAGGACTGGTCAGAGCCATATAGAAGAGGCTCTAAATAGGTGAAAAAGAGTGGAGAGGACAATCAGGCCAAGTAGAAAGCATGGAAATTGCAATATACATGTGTTAGGCTCATGCTTCTCCCATGAAGACTGACTAAATTTCCCCAGGAAGTCAAACATTTCCTCCTCTGCATTTCCAAAGTATGTTGTGTCTATCATTGTTAGGGCACTCACCACTATTTGTGTGTGTGTGTGTGTGTGTGTGTGTGTGTGTGTTGAAGAGGGGGTATTTTTTCCCCTTAGACTGCAGAATCACTTTACATTCAAATTTATGTTGCCAAGACCCAGCAGATATCTTGCATCCAGTAGGTTGGGTACCTACTAAGTATCTGTTACATTAATGGATAGGAGAAACAACGAGAATACTGCAGAGGCAGGGCTAGTGTAGTAGGTGTTGTGGTATGCCACTCAAATACCCCATATGGGACCAAGTACTCATTCTCTCAGCTATTGAGAATATTGGTGGTTGATAATTTACTGCTCAGTCACTTTCACGGAATTACTCTCCACTGAAGAAAGCTGTCTGACCCAATGTCATGTCCTCTATCCTGGAAGAGTCCATATCCAATGGCTGGTCAATGCAGGGGTATAAAATCTCAATCTCCTTCCCTCAAAGTGAACAATTTTGAAGGGATATCACAGCTTAAGTGTTCCTATGGAATTGCCTGATGTCTTTGTTAAGACAGTTCTCCCCTCTGCTTAATCCTACTTCCTGTACCTCCTCCAGGTGTTCGTTCATGCAAGGGCACATGCCATTAAATTTCTTGTATGAAACTTTCCACCAGCGAGCTTGTTTCTCATGGAATCCAATCTAAGACAACTGGTGTGGGAGTTTGATTTTAGATACTATAGAGAATAAGGTTGGAATGACACTGTCTTGAGCCCAAATGACTCTTTTCTGAGAATTAGAAGGCCTTGCCCTTAGCCATCTGTCTGAAAATTATTGCCCTAAATATACAGATCTCCAGCGATTATAAGGGTGGAGGTACTCCCACACTTGAGCTGTATAACAGAAAGTGGCTGCCTTGAAGTGGAAAGGTAGACTTGTGCCAGATTATGAAGGGCTTTCTTAATCAGTCTGTTTTAATCTTCTCAAAGCAACATTCTTCTTTTTGTTGGAATCTGAGTGCCTTAGTAAGTTGCTAGGTTTTAAAACTAATTACACAAAAAATTCATTTTATAAATACTGTATTTGAATTTGCTATCAGTCTTCAGCTCCACAGCATCATTGAACTATATCCTGTGAGTTTTTCTGTTCAGTGTTACAGGCAATTTATCTGTATTAAACATTATGATATCAAGGAAGAAACAACTATGGCTTTCCTTGCTTTTGTATATAGTCATCTGCTGCATAATGACATATTGGTCAATAATGGGCTGAATATGTAAAAGTGGTACCATAAGAGTATAATGGAGCTGAAAAATTCCTATTGCCTAGTGACATTGCAGTTGTCATAACATTGTAGTATAATTACTTATTGTTTTAACATGGTCATGTAGCCTAAGTATAGTGTTTATGGTCTTCAGTAGTGTATCGTAATCTCCCAGGCCTTCACATTCTCTCACCACTCACCCACTGACTCACCCAGAGCAACTTCCAGTCCCGCATGCTCCATTCATGCTAAGTGCTCTGTACAGATGTACCATTTTAAATCTTTTACACCACCTACATTTCTACTGTATCTGTTCTGTGTTTAGAAATGTACATAATTACTATTGTGTTACAATTGCCTACAGTAACATGCTGTACAGGTTTGCAGTATAGGAACAATAGGCTATGCCATATAACCCAAGTGTGTAGTAGGCTATGCCATCTGGATGTGTGCAGGTACACTCTGTGATGTTCACACAAAGACAAAATTGCCTAAGGATGCAATTATCAGGATGTTTCCTTGTTATTAAGTGATGCAAGACTGCATTTATTCACTGGCAAACACCTTCAGCAAAAGGAAGTCCCCTAAAGACTGCTCCTAGGACTCCTCAAGGTACACATTACAGTGCAGGCTGGATATTTAGCCCAAGAATGACAAGTATAATATAACATCAGTGACCTCCCACAGCAGTGCAGAAAATGAGAAAGAGTTGAAAATTATGTTCCAAACTGGGTTCAAACATAAGTGTTCCTTGTATTGTCCTTACTTAGATCCTCCTAGATTAGTCAATTTAGGTATTTAGGTATTTTGGGATACTTTCATTCTAATACTTAAGAAACCATGCAAAATCAGCATGTATGTTATGTACATGCAGACTGTTAAGGTAAAATGCTTTAAAATTGATTAGTATATAATTTACCTCATATTAATGTTCTTATTTAAACACTCTTCTTAAATTAAAGATTTCATCTGCTTTCAATTTTTCTATTTTTATCAATAGAATTTTCCTTTTGATGCCTTTCACTCGGACTCCTTCAAAGATTCTCTTCCATCCTAGTGAGAGGAAATAAATTATGCCCTAGCATCAGGAAGATAAAATCAGCAATAGAGCAATCGCTATAGATCAGTTAGTGCCTTTTCCTTTTGACAATATGCTTCATTTTGATAACGGAAGGATTTTGCCACCTTGATCAACCCAATTTAAACTTCACACTGGGTTGTAAACCAGTAATGAGAAAATGAATCTTCAAATTTGTATCCCGGAGGGATTCTTTTTTTCCAGCCCTAATCTGTGGCTTTGCTCATCACCCTCTATAATGGCTTTTCCATAGCAAGGCTATAGGAACATTGCATCGAAAAGTACAGCTTCTGGGGAGTCCCTTTTCTAATGTTCAGCAAATAAAAATTCATTATGTTCCCAGTTTTACATTTTTAATAATTTAGTGTCATTTAGTAAAACTCACACTCATGAATACCTTCCCAGGGAACACCCACCTGTCGGGTACAGGAGCCCAAAAAGGTCGTTTTAGATAGCTTGTATGTCATATTTTATGATATCAACTAATGCTTAAGTTTCTTTGCTAAAGATGTAGATCAGGACACATAGGTATGTGTCATCTACTTTCAGTATATGATTTAGAAATTGATGATCACTTTTAAAATAATGACACAATTCAAAAAAAGAAGCAGAATTATCTTCCAAATTCTGTTTCTTGCTCAAAGAGTTCCCCTCATTACGCATGAAATCACCTATAACACTAATGGAAAGCACCAGCCGGTATTCAATGGCTCTTTCTCCTTCTTCTGAAAAGAAATATCACAACCTTAAAAGAAAAGTTTCCCAGAGACTTTTGTTAAGGATAGAAAAGCTATTTAAGTGTTTGAGTGTAAAAACTGAACTTTGGTATGGAGACAAGACCTCTGTCTTGATATAGTGAAAGAGGAAACAGACAAATAAGCAAAGGATAAAATAAAATCCACCATTGTGTTTCTGTTTTAATAATGTAAAATTTTGCCACAGATTCTCACATTTGTCAGGGAGATATTTGAGAATTGACTTTGCAGAAACAAAATAAAAGGAAACATTTACTGTCAATAAAGAAGGGAAAGACATGATACCAGAGAATAATTGGTATCATTCTTACCTCAACTGTCATTTTATAAAAACCAAGAGCTAAAACTCTGTAGCTCATTGTTATAAGATACAAAAGCTTTGAATTCTGCAACTGTCTCACAATAAAATGCAATCAGCATTAATTAAAATTCTCCTGCTTGTAATTATGTCCATGATAGGATTGGGAGAATATAAACTACCAGGAAGCAAATAGTACAAAGATAATTAAACAAAAATAAAGGCCTTGTAGACTCAGATTGCTTCAAATTACTTAGCTAAATATGCACGTTCATGTTTATGTTTGTTTACTTAGAGTTTCTTCTTCATGGATTCTTACAGCTCCCTAATATGGTATTCTAACATAATCAAGCATTTCTTCATCTCACTTACTCCAAGAAGCTTTTCTGAAATTATCCCAGACAACATTTTACTATGGTTCTCCTCATCTCTGCCCATTACTCTTTCAACCTACAAGTTCTTTCACATGTTTGTTGGTTCACCAGAGTTTTGCCTTCAGTCTTCTCATTCTACAATAAACAATATATTTTGCTTCAGCGAAGGACAGCTAACCTCCAGCCCTGAGCTCTGCGTGGTTGTCCTGTATAGCTTCATGATTAACATGTCTAATACTGGGCTCATTACGTCCTCCCTCCCCAAACCTACTCTAAGTACCATATTCTCACACTTCGTTAATGATGTTACCATCAAGTAATTTGTTCCTCTTCTTCCCACCTCTCACAGTGAGCCTCCAAATCTTAACTGAATCTGTCTCAGACAAAGCATTTACTTTCATTCTCAATGCCATAATGTAGTTTAGCCCTCATTGTCTATTGTTTATACTATTAAAAAAGTTCCTCATTGATGCCCCGATGGCAGCTCATTCTCCCTTTATTCCATAGTCCATATCACTACCTGAGATACATTCAAAATAAACACAGCTCTGTTATTCTTTCATTGCAAATCTGCATTGGTTCTCTCTTGCCTATAGGGATTAAACAGTAAAATTCTTTGTGAAGAACTTGTTAGTTAGGACATACTATTAGCCATGTGGTTCCCAACTATGTTTCAGCTTCATATCCTCACCATCCCCACCTTGGTTCACAGACTACCCTTGGCTCCAGTCAACATTTCAACATTTTCCTAACATTAGCTTTTTGTTAAAAAAAATACTGTTTTCCTTGCCTGGAGTGATTTTTCTTTTCTTCCTTCATCCAGCATCCCTAGCTCCAAACATTTTATATTTTGCTCATTTTTAAAAAGCAAAATGTATTTACTGAGACTATTTGAAGTTTTTTTAAAAAAATATTGTGCAGTCTTTTGGGTAGAAGGTTTTAAAATCTTATCAGCTTATTCTCAGAGTCAAAAGTGTGGGTTTACAATGTCAAAGCTGATAAAATCACTCACACACGGAATGGTAAAGAAGGCAGACTGATCTTTTTTTTCCCCAGTAATTTCTCTGCAAAAAATTTTATCTTCATCCAATGCACAGAGGAAACACAAATAACTTCAATAAATTCTTTTTAATTCCTGATGCCATGGCTGGTACCTAACTGGAATACAGGAGACCATGACAGAGAAGAAAATATTACTACAATGACTGAAAAAATTAATCAATGCTATCTGTGACTCACAATAGTTTAAAATAAAGATTAGGTGCCAAATAATCTGAAGTTGCTAGGTAAAATGTTGATGATTGTGCGATAAATTTTACTTTTTATTATGGGAATTTCCAAACATAGAATTAGCATAGGGAGAACAATGTTAATGAATTTCCATTCACCTATACACCAAGTTCAAGATTTAGTCACTTTTTATTCATCATATGTCATCTATCCTCCACAATGTTGTTTTTCTAGAGCATTTTATGGCAAGTCCCGGTGATCATATCATTTTATTTGTGAATAACTTCAGTTTGTAACTCTGACATAAAGGATATAAGCTAAATAACAATACTGTTATTGTACCTAAAAAAAATAACAATTATATATATACATAAATATAACAATAATTCTGTAACTCCCAGTGTTATTAACAATATTATATCTTTAGGCATGTCATCACTATTACTCAGTATTAACAATAATTTCTTACTATCCATCCAGTTTGTTTTCAAATTTCTTTGATTATACCATGAATGTCTTTTTGCAGTTGTTTCATTCAAATGATGACTATAATTTGGTTGACTTCTTTCTTAAGTATCTTTTAATCTGTAGCAATCACCCCAACACCTTTTTTATTCATATCATTCATTTGTAAGAAATTAGGTCAGTTATCCCATAAAGTTCCTCACATTCTGAAAAATCCCTACTTACCCTTTGGGATCTAGCCTGTATGTACTCTGGGATGCTGTAACTGAGTCACAAAGACAAATGTTCCCTCTTCTGTGTTCCTGCAGCACTTACTTCATATAATTATCAGGTTATTTTGCAGCTGCTTACATGTTTTTTCCTTTGCAATAGATTAGAAGAACCTTGGATAAAGGAATTCTATCTTATCCATCTTTGATATTCCAGGGCTTAATGTAGTGCTTGACACATAATTGGTACTTCAAAAGAATTTGCTATGTGAACAAATAAATGAACAAACAAGACACAAAGCAGATCACAGTGGGAAAGAAAAGTTGGCATAGAAATATGATTACTAGGAAAGGAGATAAAGTAAAATTTAATTAGTGCTTTCCATGCGTCATGTATAGGGCTAAATGACTTTATATGGCATATCATTTGTTTTTCCTCAGAACTGCCTACTTCTTGAATGAAAAATAATAAAAACAATCTGATATTTGTATAACTATATAACCTTGGTTTTTAAACTTTTTATTTTGAAACAACTGCAATTACACAGAAAGTTGCAAACATAGTACATTGATCCTGGGAACACTTCATTTAGCTTTCCCCTCTGCAACATCATATATAACTGTTGTAAATATCAAGAAAGGAATTGATATCGGTACAATACTATTAATTATTATGGACCACATGCAGTTTTCTCCAGCTTTTACATTAACTAACAGTGTTTGTGTGTGTATGTATATCTAGGCAATTTGATAAAGCTCTATCATAAAGTCACATAGATAAAATGAATATTAGTTCTAGTTCAGGTTTGTTTCAAGCAGTGCCATTCACATTCTAATATACTTCTTTTACTTCAAATATACAGCAATAAAATATTAAAAGAGGCCATGCAGAAAGGCATTGATGGGTTTAAAAGATGAGTTATATATGCAGTCAAAAACAGGAAAGAAACACAAAAATGGTAAATGAAAATGAAGCCTCAGACCTGCTGGACCCTGGTTTGTGAGCCCGCAGTGACTGTGAAAGTTTTAATCTTTAGAGATAAATGTGGATAGTGCTTTCCACAAAAAACACTAAGGACAGGCTCAGTGAAGCCCAGAACTGAGGAGAAGGCACTCTTCTTATGTGGGAAAGGGGAGAATGGCTTTGTTTTTGCTACCTGAAATTGTGACTTCGCAAGATGCTCTCAGAGGATCTGGGGGAATAGAACAAGCATTCATCCCCACAGAACTGAACCAACATGCTGTTGGCTGGGTGACTGGTTTGTGATAGCCACAATATCAGAGGGGGAGAGCGCTGAAAAATCACTGTAAGATCTGGTTCTTAGCTGAAAGCCTAGAGTCAGTGAAGGTGGGTAGAGCCTGGAAGCTGCCAAAAATGCCAGACCAGAAGAAGGTGAATCTAGGAGGAAAAAGAGGGAAAAACTAAAACTTCCCACTCAAAATAAATTTAACAGCTAAAATTTGAAAATATATGGAAAGTTCACAATATGAAGCTCTCTTACTAAGAAAATCAGCAAAATCAACAACTGGAACACACATTTATTTCAACTTTTAAAAAATGATGGTTGTGACAAGAACTTTAAACTGTGCACGTTTAATTGGTCATCAAGATGGCTGACTAGAGGCATGCAGCACTCACCTCCTCCACAAAAAAAGACCAAAACAACAAATAGATAACTATACATCAAATAGTACGTCTAAGGGAGAACACTGGAGTTGAGCAAAGAAGTGACAAAGACCCTCTGAGGCACAGAAACTCAGCACAGAGAGGGAAGCAAAGCACCTGGCTGGGAGATTGGCTTGGAGTCAAAAGGGGCTCCCTATTGTGAAGAGAAGGTAATCAGGAGATCCCCAGAAGTCTATATTCCCACCATGGATGCCTGCAACCCTACCTACAGAAAAGTCCCAAAACTCTTGCAGGTCCTGAGCCCAGACTAGGGAGCTGCCCGGAAGCCATGTGACTACATCTCTCCAGAGAGGAAATTCTGTGGAATTTCTGACACAGTTACTACTGCATGGTGCCATTTTGAGAGTGGAGTCACCACCAAAATGCATCCTGCCCTGGGGCTCATTAGTCCCTGCATCTCCACATAATTGAAGTCCTGCTGACATTCTCCCACGTCCACTCTGAGGGCTGAAGTGTCTTGATACCAGCTGGACTCAATGGTACAGTGCTGACCCCAGCACCAAGCCCACATAGCACTCTACACCCTGATAGCACAAGTGATCCAGCATAGTGGGGAGGCTTCCCTCAGGGCAGAAGGGGCTAATGTATGTACTTCCCAGAACCAAGAGCTGCCATGGCCAAACTCCCTCCAGAGGTGGAAATGCCAATGTATATACCTCCCAGTAGCCTGAGAACCAACCCTTCTGGGGACAACTGTTGCCACAAGGCAGAGTTGCTGCATACTTACGTACTCCCCAAGTACCTAGGAACCAGCACACCTCAGCAAAGCCATACCACAGCCTTCACAAACAATCACAGCCTAGGCCATGGAGGTAATTGTATACACCACTGACATGGATTACAGCTGAACAAATCATACAAAGCCTACACTACTGCACCTACCCAGAACCAACGCCAAAGCACCATACCCAACCCACATCATAGGACACATCTAAAGGAAAAAGTATTTCCCTGAGAAAGTTACTTCATAAAATTAGAAGAAGTGACTGTTCCACCAGATGCACGAATGTCAATATAGGGACATAAGAAATATAGAAAAGCAAGGAAACATGACACTCTCAAAGGAACACAATAACTCTTTAGTAATAGAAAAGGAAATCTATGAAATTCCTGAAAGGGAATTCAAAATGACAGTCTTAAGGAAATTCAGTGACATACAAGAGTACAGAGAGATAATTCAACAAAATCTTGAAAACTATGACCTCAATGAAAAATTCAACAAAGAGACAGCTATAAAACAGAATCAAACAGAAATATTGAAATATTGGAACAGAAGATTCAATGAGTGAAATAAGAATGCAATTGAAAACTTCAACAATAGACTAGATCAAGCAGGATAAAGAATTTATGAATTTAAAGACAGGTCTTTTGAAATAACCAAATAGTTACTATTTAAAAAGAAACAGAACATTAAAAGAATGAAAAAAAAGCCTATGAGACATACGGAACATAATTAAATGATAGAATGTTTGACTTATGAAAATTTGAGAAGAGGTTGGGGAAAGACCTTAAAAACCCATATAGCAAGATAATAGCTGTAAACTTCCCAAGTCTTGGGAGAGGTATGAACATCCAGATATAGGAAGCTAAAAGATTCTTAAACAGATTCAATCCAAAGAAGTTCTCTCAGAGACACAATATATTCAAACTCTCAAAAGTTAAAGACAAAAAAAAAAAAAAAAAATCTAAAAACAGCAAGAGATAAACATTAAGTCACAAGTAGGGGAGTCCTTATTAGACTAACAACAGATTTCTCAGCAGAAACCTTACAGACCTGGACAGAATGAGATGATGTATTCAGAACACTAAAAGAAAAAACTGTCAGACAAGAATATTATACACAGCAAGGCTATTTTTAAGAAATAAAGCCTTCTCCAGACAAATAAAGACTGAAGGAACTCATCACCACTAGACTGGCCCTGCAATAAATGCTTAAAGGAGTCCTACATCTGGAAGCAAAAAGACATTGTCTACTGTCGTGAAAACATGCCCAATTATAAAGTTTACTGATAGATAAAATACATGAAGTAAGAAAAAGGAATAAAATGTTATCACTATGAGAAGCACCAAATCACAAACACAAACACTAAGCGCAAAAGAAAGGAACAAAGAATATATAAAACAACCAAGAAACTACCAACAAAGTAATAGAAGGAAGTCCTCATCTATTAAAAACAACTGTGAATGTAAATGGATTAAATTCCCTAATGAAAATATATAGACTGGCCAAATGGATTAAGAAAAAAAAAAAATTGACTCAGCTATATGCTGCCTACAAGAAGTTCACTGACCAATAAAGACACACATAGACTTAAAGTGAAAGCAGTCTACAGGTACAATGTAATACCATCACCAAAATACCAATGACTTTTTCATAGAGATTAAAAAAACTTAAAATTTGTATAGAATCACAAAAGATTCTGAACAGCTGAAACAATCCTGAGTGCCAGGACAAAATTGTAGGCATTATATTAACTGAGTTCAAGATATACCACAAAGCTGTAATAACCAAAATCACACGATACTGGTATAAAAACACATAGACCAGTGGAAAAGAATAGGAAACCCAGAAATGAATAAATCCTTGTATTTACATTCAACTGATTTTCGAAAAAGGTGCCAAGAACATTTAATGGGAAAGGACACACACTTTTTAATAAATGGTGCCAGGAAAATTGGATATCATTGTGGAGAAGAATGAGGACTTAGGCCTTCACTTAATAAACAAAACACTTAGTAAAGGTACTACTTCAGCGACAAGAAAAATGAACCTGGAGGAAAGGTACATGTTACAAGAAAATATGACAAACACAGAAACTGATAAGATGTGTCAATAATTTTAATGAACTATTGATTTTATTTAAAAGATCAATGAAAATTAGTGTATGTGTTTAAAGCAGGTAAAACAAAACTCTAAGAAACAGTAACATGAGGCAGTCAAAGTGTGACATCTTATCATTCAGGGAGGAAAATAGCTATTGAATAAATTTAGTCTTCATTAAGAAATGTATATTTCTCTAGAAATCTAAAAATTGAGTCTAGTAAAAAGCATACCGATTGGAAAGGAAGAAATAAAATCGTTTCCATTTGCAGATGACATAATTGTCTATATAAAAAATTCTAAGAATTGTAAAAAACCCTCCTAGAACTAATAAGTGAGTGAAGCAAGATTACAGAATAATATGCACAAAATCATATATTAATAATGAACTTATATTGCTATATATTAATAATGAACATATGAAAACTAAAATTTGAAAACATAACATTTTTACAATCACTCCAAATAAAGTCAAACACTTAGGTATAAATTTAGCAAAACATACACAGACTCTTTATGCTGTAAATTATAAAACATCAATGAAAGAAAGAAAAGTTCTAAATAGTAAAGAGATATACATACATGCCATTGGAACTCAGGAAAGTAAAGATGTCATTTCTCCCCAGACTGATCTATAGATTTGATGCAATTTTTAACAAGATTCCAGTAAGGATTTTGTAGACATAAATAAGCTTCTCTAAAACATATATGAAAATGCACAGCTCCTAAAATATGTAAAACAGTTCTGAAAAAATAAAGTGGAAAGAATTATTCAACCCAACTGTATAGTTGTAGTTCAAAGAATTTGGTACTGATGAAAAGATTGATACTTAGAAGAGTGGAACAGAAAGGGGAATCCAGAAATAGATTCACACAACTGTACCCAGTTGATTATTGACGAAGGTACATGAGCGATTCATTGTAGAAAAATAGTCCTTTCACAAATTGTGTGGGAACTATTAGGTATCCATAGGTCAATAAAGCTTGACCTAAATTTACTTATTCAAAAATTTACTCGACATGAATCGTGCACTTAAATGAAAAGTGTAAAACTATAAAAGCTTTAGGAAAAAAAAAAAAACACCACTGGAAAAAGTATTTGGTGTCTATAGCTAGGCAAATACTTATTAGACTTGACATGCAATGCATGATCCATGAAAGGAAAAATGCTTTGAGAAAGACAATTAAGAGGATGAAGAGAGTAGCAACAGACTGAGAAAATATTTACAAGCCACATATTCAACAAATAACTTGTATCTAGAAAATATAAAGAACTGTCAAAATTCAACAGTAAGAAAAGCAAAAAAAAAAAAAAAAATCTAAATATAAAATTGGTAAAAGACACAAACAGACATTTTACTGAAGAGGATATGCCAATGGCAAATAAGCACACAAAACATTATTATCCATTGTTAGCCATCAGGGTATTTCAAAAAAATTTAAAACCCCCATCAGGGTAATGCGAATTAAAACCACAAATGATATATTACTATATACTTATGAGAACGGTTAAAATAAAGAAATAATGACAATAATGAAAAATGCTGGCCAAGATGCACAGAAACCAGATCACCCATATATTGCTGGCAGGAATGTACAATGGTGCAACTACTCTGGAAAACAGCTTAGCAAGTTATTTTAAAACTAAACATGCAAATGCCATCGTATCCAGAAATTATACTTTTGAGCATTTATCACAGAGAAATGAAAACTTCCTTCACATAAAAACCTTTACATAAATGGTCATAACAGCTTTATTTGTAATGACCCAAAACTGTAAACAACATAGATGTCCTTTCACAGTCAATTGTTTAAATAAGCTGTGGTACAGCCATATCAAGGAATACTGCTAGTACAGTAATAAAAAGGAATGACTGATATATGGAACCACTTGGATGACTTTACAGGAAATTATGCTGCAAGAAAAAAGCCAATCTTAAATGTTTACATACTGTATGAGTCCATTTACAAGAATGTTGTCATCTCAACATTCCTGAGACGACAGCATACAACAACAGAGAACAGAGTAGGGATTGTCAGAGATCAAGGATGGGGGTGGGAGGCAAAGGAGGAAGGGGATATAGTTATAAAAGAGCCACAGAAGGGATCTGTGTGCTGATGAAATTGTTCAGTATGTTAGCTGTAGCAGCACCAATATCCTGGTTGTAATTATGTACTATAGTTCCGCAAGTTATAGTTATCATTGGGGAAAACAGGGTAAAAGTACACAAGCTATTCCTTTATAATTGCCTACAGCTGTATGTGAATCCACTTATATTTTTAAAAGTTTAATTTAAAGATTAGGAAGAAATTAAAAGTAATATTTAATAGAAGAAAATATTGGTACATTTTTCAAGTGAGTGGCAAATACATACATACATGCAGGCATACGTACATTAAGTCCAAGAAGATTTAAATCACTATCCGTTTAACAGAAGTCAGGAAAAGAGAAGAAAGAAAGCCAAAAAAAAAAAAAAAAAAAATCCCTTTCTACCTACATGCTTACAGTCATACGTACATAATATGGTAAACAAAACATAAAAAGATCAAAGTTTGTCCAATAAATGGAAAGGTATTTAGCTCACCTATTAAAAGAGATACCTAGTTTGACTTTTACATTTTACAAATGAAAAAACTGAAGCCCATGGAGTCCAAATGACTTGTGGGTGTCCTCAAAGCAAATGAGATCAAGGGTCCAGGCTGAAACCCAGACCTTCTCATTCCCATGCTTGCACGCCGTAAATAAAAAAAAAACTTTTTTACCCGAGAAATGACCTACTCCTCCAAGTATATCCCCTTAGATTTGCTGGCATGCCTTGTGATATCCTCAAATCATAAAAGAAGTGGAATGTGCCTGAAAACTGAATTACATTTTTCTCCAGAGTAAAGGCTCTTCTGTATTTCAAAGGTCATTTATTTTTCAATTTTGCCATTTTTCAGTTTCTCAACATGCGGCTGAGGAAACTACCCAGAATCTAAAACTCATGAATATGATTACACAAGCAAGCGGCTGTGTTCCCGACTCTCAGGCTTTGAAGCAGAGCGGCTTGCCCGGTCCTCAGGGGGCATGTTGGGGGTTCAAGGTCTGACTTCCACCTTGAACCCTGTGAGGAAGATTTCCTTATAAACTATGTGATTTTCAAATGAGAGTGAACAGTGCCTCTGATCTTAATTATAATTATTCTAACTCCTTTCACTGTCATAAAAATAAGTGAGGGGATGAAAATACATAATATTGATGCTAGAGACAACTCTGCTGTATTCACAATTAGAAGACCTAGGTTACCTCTGGCAAATGCCATTTCTCAGCTGTGTGATCAAAAGTAAATTATTTGACCACCTTGGGCTTCAGTTTCTTCATCTGCAAAGTGTAGAGATATTAAAACAATTTCCTAAGATTGTGAGAATAAATGGGATAAATTTATGAAAATCCCTGGCTTTCAATATGCATTCTACACACACACACACACACACACACACACACACACACACACACACACACACACACATATATATATAATTCAATGGAATTTATTTTGGTAAGACAAATGCAGTAATAGTGTAACCACTTAACAACCTATACAATTATATTCCTATGAAACTGTGAGTCAAGTATTTTCTTCATACACACATGCTTTTGGGAATGCTTACCAAACTAAAGTGATTGATAACATCGGACAACAATAGACACCAGATGATGATGCACTGAAGAAAATCGTGTTGGACTAGAATAACTATTGAGTCGAACTACTATTATAAAATGAGACTGAAATAAAGACATTCGGAGCAACAAAAAGTTACTAAAGAATTCACAAGTTTTTGGTGAAACTACTACTACAGCATGTTCTTCAGGTATAGGAAAATAGAACCCAAAGTGGTATGTTAGAAGAAATAGTTTTCAAAGACTGATAAGCACGTGGGCACATCAAAGTAATCAGCTGCTATAAAAATATTCATTAAGTTGTGCTCCAATAAATAAGGGCGACTTAAAAACTAGACAAAATTAACATGAAAAATGGGTGAGGGATGATTACTATAAAATGTTTATTGTGTTCAAAAAGAAGATAAAATTTTAAATTAGTTTAATTTTTTTAAATCAAGTATATGTCTTTTTTAAAATTTGAAAATAATTTTCTTTTTAATTAATAACTATTCCAGTATTCATTCTAAAACATAGAGCATATTTTTAACATAATTACAATCTCATTCTTATACCTTAAATAAACAATAAATCATTTTTATAAAATTGATAAAATTGTATGTATTTATCACATACAACATGAGTTTTGAAGTATATATATATATAGACCTATATATATACTATATATATCGACCTATATATAGAGAGACCTATATATATAGACATATATATACACACACACACATAGGCATATGTCAAAGATTGGTGAATAGTTCAGAATGTTTCCTTTCACCCACGACGCTTTTCACCTTGATCTCAGACTTCTGGCTTGCAGAAATGAGATAATAAATTGTTCTTGTTTAAGCCAATCAGTTTGTGGGCATTTTGTTTTTTACAGCAGCCCTAGCATGCTAATACACATAGCAATTAAGAATTTGGAAGGAGGAAGAGTACCAAAAACGTTGAAAGGAAAGGAGATACCAAGGAGATATGTATATATATGTCTATATGTATATATATAGATAGACCATCCTGGCCAACATGGTGAAACCCCATCTCTACCAAACATACAAACATTAGCTGAGTGTGGTGGCACACACTTGTAGCCCCAGCTACTCGGGAGGCTGAGGCAGGAGAACTTCTTTTTTTTTTTTTTTTTTTTTGAGACGGAGTCTGGCTCTGTCGCCCAGGCTGGAGTGCAGTGGCCGGATCTCAGCTCACTGCAAGCTCCGCCTCCCGGGTTTAGGCCATTCTCCTGCCTCAGCCTCCCAAGTAGCTGGGACTACAGGTGCCCGCCACCTCGCCCGGCTAGTTTTTTGTATTTTTTAGTAGAGACAGGGTTTCACCGGGTTAGCCAGGATGGTCTCCATCTCCTGACCTCGTGATCTGCCCGTCTCGGCCTCCCAAAGTGCTGGGATTACAGGCTTGAGCCACTGCGCCCGGCCTCAGGAGAACTTCTTGAACCAGGAAGCAGAGATTGCAGTGAGCCGAGATCAAGCCACTGCACTCCAGCCTGGTGATGGAGTGAGACTCCATCTCAACAAAAAAAAAAAAAAGAAAAAGAAAAAAAAAAGAAAAGAGTAACTATTGAAAGATGAGAAAGAGATATATAATCTTTAACTAGCAGAAAGAATATGAAGAGAGTAGGGAAGAAGGTTGATCAGTCCCACAAAAAGTAAGAAATGAGAAGACTGATAACAAGGGAAAAATATAGTAAATAGACACACAAAAATTTTAAAAACCTAAAATCTACATGTAATTCCATATACATTAATAAGATAAGCACCTGAGGGGAAGGACACACCCTAACTTGAGGAGGAATGGAGGAAACAAGATGCAAGGGTGCTTTAATGGTATCAGTCAAGTTTATTAAAACATACCTGAAACAAAAATGACAAATGTTAACATTTGCTCAATTTGGATACAAGAGTATATGTTGTATTTTCTATTCACTTGAAATATATTATAATAAATATCCATTAATTCTAAATCTTCACAAATGCAGATGCGCACAAATTAACAAAAAGAAAATCTACCCTTTGTAGTAAAAGATTTAATAAACTAAATACTTGATGTATAAAGTTGTGAATGAATAATATATGTTTTAGGAAATATTCTAGTTATGATTTTGGGCAGGGTCATCAGTGGACCATGTTGTTCATCACTACCTTTCATCATGCACTATCCTTTCTGCACTGCAGAGGACAGGCATTAGTCCCCTGCTTGGTCTCATGTAGACAACTGGAAATAAGCAAGATGTGTCTCTGGTGATTTTGTTTTTAAAGAAAAACATGGCTTTACTGAAATTCTCCATAGTGAATTTATAGGAGAGAAAATCCCCAGAAGGTACAGACTGTATGGCTGCAGATCTACATGATGATTTTAGTTCTGTGTACTGGGAATTCCTCCTTTTAGAAATAGATCTGAGGTTAGAGCATAAAATTCAATACTAGAAGGGAATTCCATCACAGCAGATAAGTGGCAGAGTGGTAGACTTGGTCTTTGGTCTTACTCCAGAGTCCTAGAATACTTTGTATCACGAACAATGCCTAGCAGAGGGTCTCGCATGAACCGCTCTCCCTCCGTGAGTAATAATTGGCAGAATCAACTACTGGCATATACAAAATTATAATCACGTTGCATATGCAGTATCATCAATTTAATGTTTTATTTATTTGTTTGTTTATTATTTATTTCAATAGGTTTTTGGGGAGCAGATAGTGTTTGGTTACATGAATAAGTTCTTTAGTGGTGATTTTTGAGATTTTGGTGCATCCATCACCCAAACAGTATAAACGGTACCCAATTTCTAGTCTTTTATCCCTCACCCACCTCCCAGTCTTTCCCCCAAGTCCCCCAATTCCATTGTATCATTCTTTTGACTTGAGTCCTCATATCTTAGCTCCAACTCATGAGTGAGAATATATGATATTTGATTTTCCATTCCCGAGTTACTTCACTTAGAATAAGTGCCTCCAATTCCACTCAGGTTGCTATGAATGCCATTATTTTGTTCCTTTTTATGGCTGACTAGTATTGCATGCTGTGTATATGTCACATTTTCTCTCTATCCACTCATTGGTGAATTGATGGGCATTTGGGCTGGTTCCATAGTTTTGCAACTGCAAATTGTGCAAGTATCTTTTTTATATAATGACTTATTTTTCTGTGGGTAGATACCGAGCTGTGGGATTGTTGGATCAAATGGTAGATCTACTTTTAGTTATTTAAGGAATCTCCACACTGGTTTTCACAGTGGTTGTACTAGCTTACATTCCCACCAACAGTGTAAAAGTGTTCCCTTTTCGCTGTATCCACATCAACATTTACTATGTTTTGATTTTTTGATTATGTCCATTCTTGCAGGAGTAAGGTGGTATCACATTGTGGTTTTGATTTACATTTCCCTGATAATTAGTGATGTTGAGCATTTTTCCATATGCTTGTTGGCCATTTGTATATCTTCTTTTGAGAATGATCTATTCATGCTCTTAGCCTACTTTTTGATGCGATTGTTTTTTTTTTTTTTTTTCTTGCTGATTTGTTTGAGTTCTTTGTAGACTGTAGATATTAGTACTTTGTCAGACGTATAAATTGTGAAGATTTTCTTCCACTTTGTGGGTTGTCTGTTAACTCTGCTGATTATTTCTTTAAGTAGGAAATATGCTCCAAACATGATGAAATTATTTTGGACAGACTGGTTCCTAGTTTATGCATCCCTCCTCACCACATTCATATTCTCTAGATCTCCACATACAATTCCAGTCCATTTCCAGTACCAACATCAATTTAAACTTCATAAGGACAACTTTTAACCAGCTCTGATTCCGACCTCAAAGCAGGCCCTCATGTGCTATTGGATCTTCAACCCCCTTTGATGGACACCTTGGTCCTGTGAGTCCCCATCTGGTCACTGCCTTGACTCCAGGTCAGGGGCCTATTTCTTCCAAAGGCACTAGAGTCCAGGTCTTCCATCCCAATCAGTGGTTAGGACACTGCCTCTGGTGGCAATGTTTTCTTGATATCTCCTTTCCTTTCAACATTTTTGGTACTCTTCCTCCTTCCAAATTCTTAATTGCTATGTTTATTAGTGTGCTAGGGCTGCTGTAAAAAAAAAAAAAAATGCCCACAAACAGATTGGATTAACAACAACAATTTATTATCTCAGTTCTGCAAGCCAGAAGTCTGAGATCAAGCTGAAAAGCATCGTGGGTGAAAGGAAACATTTTGAACTATTCACCAATCTTTGAACAATTAGGCATAATTTTACTTTCATTTTTACTTTCTAACAGTGGAGCTGCAATTAAATATCAGCAACCCAACAGGAGATGCATGGCTTTACAGATCTGACAGAGTTTACCCCCAAACTCTGCAAGGTGCTGCAAGGAACTAAGAAGTTCTCTTTTCTCACATCATGAGGGATTGTCTGCTTGGGTTTGAGGTCCACCTTCACTTACAAGCTGTGTGACCTTGGGGGCACATTTTTTAACTTCTTCATGTGTCTCAGTTTTCACATCTGTAAAATGACTACAATAACAACACCTTCGTGGTGAGTCATTTTGAGAATTAAGTAAGTCATATTTGAAAAGCACTTTGGGAAGAATCTGTTCCAGGCCTAGCATCCAGCAATTCATCAATTTGTGGCAACATAACTCCATTCTCTACATGGCATTCTCCCTGTGTGTGGGTCTGTCTACAAATTTCCCCTTTTTATAATGACAGTAGTCACATGGAATTAGGGAATCACTCTACTCCACTGTGACCTTATCTTAACTTTAATTATTATCTTCAGAGACTCCTTTCCATAAGGTCATATTCTGAGTCACTGAGGGTTAGGACTTCAACATATGAGTTTCTGGGGCATGCAAGTTAGCCCATAACATTATAGTTGTATTTGCTCATAACATTATAGTTGTTTTTAACTTGTTTAGACATTGTGGCTTGCAATTTTTAATTCATTTATTTGTTCATCATTTTCACTAATATTTATTGAAAGTCTACCATATATCAGACACTCTGACAGATATGAGAAAAAACAAGTAAGGCCCTGCAAGCTGAGGGAGGTCACTGTCTGGCAGGAGACACAGGTGAACAATGGAAGGGCACTCCATTTTGCATCGTTCATCTCAAGTATAAAACAGATGAGTCATTTTTTTCCCAACATTATTTTAACTGCTCGTGATCTGCCAGATTTTGGTAGAATCATTCTTTTAACTTACATGTGTACACATTTTCCAAAAGTGCCTGCTGCTAAATTTACCTATGACCAAGGAGTCTATTATATGGATTTCTACCATTTGTTATTTGCAGACTGCATTTTCCTGAACTTTGGGTGAAAAAGAGAGCTCATTTATGTAAGTTTTAGGGCCTGGAAAAAATCCATTTACCATGCTCTTGTTTAGCTATGAAAGTGATTTCTGTTAAAGAGCTGTAAGAAAAAAGTTTTAATCCTCCCGAGGAGAGATCCTTCTCTGAAACAAAGAAATTCTGCTTTCTCCAGAGAATAAAGATCAAGTCAAATAACATATACAGAAGAAACAACAGGTAGAAGATATTTTCATCCAATTCCGGTTACTCACAGTGGGTCTATTGTTCTCTAAACAAATGGAATCAGAGAGCACTTCATGCTCTTTTAAAGTTGCTTTAAAAGACTTATGAGATAAAGTCTGCCTTTTTCAGGAGAATCAGCATGTATGAATAAATTCACACTCAAAGTGCTAATGGACAGATTTCAGAATGGTGCCTTGAAATTTTTGTTAAGCTCAATGCATGTACATGAGTATTTGTGTGTCTTTGTGTGCATGTGTGAAACAAAAACTAGTATTCTTTCAGCATAAAAATCGTGCTTCCCCTTTCTACCAAATTAAATTCCACAGTGCTCACTATCCTGTACATACTTGTTCCTCTGCACAGTACAAGATAGGTTAAGACTAGAGCCTGGGTGTAAACAATTCTTTGAGATTTAAGTATTGTTATGAGAAAATATTCTCTGGATACATTTTCTGGATACAGATCTCTGGATACATTTAGTCATCAATGGCCTACATGTGAAGAATTCAGATTAGCTGTCTGCAATTAGATGAGTGACGAGCATCATGTGTGCATTTGGGCAGTGTAATCATCTAGTCAAATTGAGCAGCCTTGAGCATCTGCAGAGACTGGAGGCAGTATCTAGCATCCATTGCTGATCTTTATTTTATTTTATTTTTTTTTAAGACAGAGCCTCACTTTGTCACTCAGGCTGGAGTTCAGTGGTGTGATCTTGGCTCACTGCAACCTCCACCTCCCAGGTTCAAGCAATTCTCCTGCCCCAACCTCCCAAGTAGCTGGGATTACAGGCATGCGCCACCATGCCCGGCTATTTTTTGTAGTTTTATTAGAGATGGGGTTTCATTCTGTTGGCCAGGCTAGTTTCGAACTCCTGGCCTCAAGTGATCCACTTGTCTCGGCCTCCCAAAGTGCTGGGATTACAGGTGTGAGCCACCATGCCTGGCCTACTGCTGACTTTAAAAATCACATCACAGATGAGGGACGTTTAATTGGTGAGCCTCAAACTAAAGGTGCAGAATTGAAGACAGTCATTTTTTTGGCACTCTTCCTCCTTCCAAATTTTAAAAATGGTCTTTGAAAAGTTTTGAGGCTTGGTTGGGATCTTGATATTTGGTGGATTTATAAAGATTCACAAATTCAGAGTTAGGGTCATTTCATACATACACACAGACATACACGTATTATTTGAAAATGTGATTAATACATAGTAATTTCATCAGAAAACATGACTAGCTGATATGGTTAAAGTAAGTTCATATAATATTGATTATCTGGGCCTAAGGATGCTTCAGGTAATTTAGACTAACATGGGGAAAGGTGAATAATATATACTGAATCTAATTTTGAACACTCATAATGAACACTCATTCTAGCTGTGTTATCTAATTAAATTTAGAAACTTATAAACAGTATTATTACTAATTCTCTCTTAATTCCATTTTAGAGCTTAAAAAAAGACAAAAGACAAAATGAAGACATCGAGAAGTTAAGTACCTTCTAGCTGAAGGTTCTATAGTCAATAAATTCTGGAACTGGGATCTAAACTTAAGACTGCTTGATTCTAGGATGGGTCGGTGCCTTTTGCACTACACAGCACTGCTGTAAAATTCCTGTCTACAGTACTTCTCAACCTGGGGCCCATATGCACCCAAGGGCTTGTGGATGAAATTCAGGGGACCCATGAACACGGTGGGGAAAAAGGTACATTTTTCTCTTCACTAACCTCCAACTCAATTTTAGCATTTATTTCAATTATAAATGTTGACAAAACCTTAGACATATTAGTTCTTGGTTTTGTTTTGTGTTACCTTTGTAAGAGAAAATAATAAGGATAAGGTTTTAGCAGCAGATAAGAAAAAGTCAAAGGGGGACCTCCTTGATGGTAGCAATCCAGGTCAAACATATTTGAAGCTGCTAAATAAACGGTACTCAGAAAGGTCTGAGAATCAGAATCACCTTTAGAGTTGATTAATTATACAAATTCCTGGACCTTGCTCTCTACAGATTTTGATATGGCTGAGCTTAAGATAAATTGTGATCACTGGCACCATGGTATACACACACAGGTACACAATAGGTTGTGTGAAGGGGATGGAAAGATCATAGATGCATGGCTGGATGGCTAAATATTGGCATGAACAAGCTAGAAGGGGGAAAGGCACTAAAAGAAGCAGCAGGAGCCAAGAGGCAGCTAGTGCTGTGCTCTTCAACTACACCCCGTCTCACTATCTCTGCACTTTAAATGGGTGAATTGTATGCTATGTGAATTATATCTTAATAAAACTGTCTTTAAAAAGTTTTATATACCATGATCAAGGGGAATTCATTCCAGGAATGCAAGATTAGCTAACATCCAGAAATACAATCTTTCTCTGCTTTTTTATGTTAAAAATAATACTGCAATGAATAGACATATTGTCATCTTTTTAGAGGTTTGTTAAGAGACAATACATCACTCCTCTGTTTTCTTTTTCAGTTTAAAATTAAGCTGGAAAATGATACAGGAAATGGACACATGGAAATCAGAATATGAGCCTTATTCCTCATAAATCCAGTTGAAGAGTATCAGGAAGCTACTCCTCATTTCTACCACGTTAGACACTTCAATGCTGGAATACAAATTATATGCCGTATCACAGGGCTGTAGGCAACTACCAGGAAGTCTGAAATTATTTGTAATCCTCTCCCAAATAAATAAGTAAAAAGTGTAGGAGATGGAGAGGAAATAACATGAGGCTAGAAGAAGGGCTGAGCTCAAATCTCTGTTTCTCCTGCTCACCACCCTTACTTTTCCCTTCCCAGCGCCTCACCTCAAGAAACACTTTATAATAGATATGTAAAAACAGTATTTTATGTAGATTTGGTGGAGGGGGGTGGGTATAGATTTTCTGGAGAGCAGCTTCAGAACCCAGGACTATTTTGTAAGTACTGTTACTGAGCTCTGCTTTTGCCTGATGACATTTTATCTATTAATAGCGTTTATTAGTGACTGTTGAATGGATTTTTCATGTACTTAATACACCACATAGGAAGTGAAAAAGGAGTCATCTCTGACATTTGTCTCATGCTTTATTTGATATTTATTGGAGCCAAACTAGAATCTGAACATGTTAAAAATCAGCTCATTATGAGGCCACTTATTACTAGACAAGCCACCTTACTTACTGTAGAGAAATTAATAGGCTTTATGTGCAAAGGCTACTAAAGGTGGCAAACAGAAGGCATAAGAGGTGGTAAGAGGAAGGAACAAAGCTATTGCTAGTACTGTAGCTCACCTGTTCTAGTAGCCACTAGTGCTGTAAGAGAGGCCTTCTATTTTAAAGGGCAAAAAGAGATGTTCAAGCACATCCAATGTGAGTAGGTAGAAAAGAAATGACTGTCAACATTTGCTTATATGGTCAGATGCATTTGGTTAATAAGAAAAGGCATTTTGCTATTGTGACTTAATTAGTGATTTCCCCCCACCTTGGGCTCAAATTAGTGTAGAAATATTAAGCTTGATGAAAATTATAGACATTCTGGGTAATGACATTTAGGATGCATATCTTAGATATTCTTAAAGCTGACACTTCAATGTTGGAGATTAGGTCTTCTTAGACCTGGAGAATCAACTCAGAGGCTTTCATGCCAACTTTACTGGGAGAAATAAGCAGAGCTGCTCAGCCTCGACAGGCCTGCCCACCACAACTACTTCTGCGGGAAGTGGTCCATCCACCCTCCTACCACTACGTCGCCATGTTATTCCCACAGTCACAGGTAATGGACCTACTGATAGGTACTGGACTTAAAGTAATGGACCTACTGATAGGTGCTGGACTTAAAGAGGGACAACAAGTTCATAAACTGGCCAGTAACCCACAGCTTATTAAAAAAGATGAGCTGAACCAATGAGATCTATCCTTTCAGGATTTCAAAACAGGTTTGTAAGTTCTCAGTTGCTGAGAAAGCTGAAGCCAAAAAGTTTTGATTTGGAGAAGGGCTTGGTGTGCCATGTCTATAGTGAGATAAAGGCATGAGGGAGCAGAAACTATAAGTCAAAAATGTCAACTGATAGAGAAAAAAAAGTGAAATCTCCAAAAGCAAAACAAAACAAAACAAAAAAAACCTGCAATGCTATGGGGAAGGCAGGGTGGGGATCATTTCTTTCAGCTGAGTCCAACTCTTGTTCTTGGACTTTTGGGAGTGCTTTTTAAATTTCCCTTGGTAAATCCACCCACTACCTGAAAAACGTTGACTGGGCTTCTTTCTCTTATAAGCAAATGTGTCAGGTTAGGTAGACTCACTTCTAAATGCCAAAGTTGAAGGTGGCTTAAGACTCCACAGATGAATTGTAGTATTTTGAGTCTCTGAAACTCCAATAGTTGACTCTTTTGACCAACATAAAAGATAATCTCTTATGGCTCAACCTAACACTGTGCCCTATGTGTATCACCTTGGGCATGCACAGAGGAGGAAGCCCTCCATGGGTTTAGTAACCACCTACCTTTTTGCTCCTCATGTTCCACCACTTTTCCTATTGAATCTTTGCACTAAATTATTACACTCACCTGAATGTGCCATGCTGTTTTACATCTTCAAAAAAATTGTCTGTGCTGCTCCCCCTTCACTGAAATATTATTCTCTGACTTTTTAACCTATAAATTTCTATTCATCTTTTAAGACTTATTCATGTGTCAGCTCATCTGTGAAATGTCCCTGGATTTTACCAGATCCCTTCTTCAATCCACTTTTCCTTGATACCTTGGTCCTCTAACTTTATGTTAGTTTGTATCACACTGAGATACTATTACTTGTTGAAGGTCTTTCTTACCTACAGGGCTATGGGGTCCTTGAGAACAAGGACCACGTTTTACTCTTCTCTCCATTTTTGGCATGAGCAAGCACTCATTATGTGTGTGCTCTTAATTGACCCAAGACCACATAGAACATCAGAGAAAGATCTCAAACAACTCAAAAACTCAAAATTGAAAGACAGTCATCATGCAGCAACAACATATCCATCATGCTCCACCACTGACATGTGGCAAGAAATAAGCCTGGAAACTAAAAACAAATCCCAGTACTTTGAAACTGAAAGCACCAGACACAACTTATGCCTCCGTTCAAGTAGTTGTTGAACATGCTGCTTGAATTATAGCCAAGAAAATGAAGAGTTTGGGCTTGGAAATAACAGTCCAATTTCCCTGCAAATGTATACTTTCTCTTGTTGAAAGTTTGAGAATAGGATAAATAAATCTGCTAATTTATACTGTAATCCATTGAAAATATCAGTTTGGGATGGACTCTCTGGTAGAGAAATTCACTTTTTTTAAGTTGATAAGTTAATAATTGGATTTACATTTTAGAAACATACAGACAATAGCTTTAAAAGGGGGAGTTACAGGAAGGGAGATCTATTCAGGAACTGTTCCAAACTTAAATTAAAGCAGTGGCTGTCTAGATGCAGAAAGGAAAACAGGGAGAGATATTTAGGAGTATTCACAGTGAAGCCATCAGAGTTTCATTTACATAGGTAGGGTTGAGGATAAGAGGTCTCAGACTATTGTAATTTTTATATCAATATCCATGGTCATGAATTTAACTAAAGAGGTAGTGAAACCTGGAACTATGTGAGGTGATAAATACGTTAATCAACTTCATTGTGATAATTATCTCACAATGCATACATATCAAAACATCAGGTTGTACACCTTGAATACATACAATTTTTGTCGATTTTACCTCAGTAAAGTCAAGAAAGACAGAACAATCAGCACAGAAACAAAAACAACCAAAAAATATATTCAACAATGTTTACTTCTGGGCCCTTTGGTAAGGTAGTGCTGTTAATTTTTCTGGAAACTGTTATGAAGATGGATAATAGTTTTTTCACAGAGAAGTTTTCAATCATTATATGAGTGAAAGTCAAAACACCTTAAAATGAACTAATTCTCACATGGGAGGAATAGGCATTTACAGTGTTAGAAACACTTCAACATAACTGGTATCAATCAGGATATATGTGGAATTTGTTGTAATGGAACTAGTATAAGTAATTTATGTCTTGGTCTACACATTGAAGAATGTTTTCAGTTTTGAGGATCAAAGTCAAAACAAATTCAACAATATTTAATAATATTGAGGATTATGATTCTCACACCAGCTTGAGTCATTTATTTGGACTTTTGAAAAACCCCACATAATAACAAAATATTCTAAAATTGTTGGTTAAATTTTAACTAGTTCTCAATTTAGTACCAAGTGATTTGCAAAAATACTCACATAGTTTGCTCTGGACAGAAAATGGGATGTTATCATTGGCTCCTTTTTCCCTTTTTCTTCCACTTCCCCATGTCCAGTCATACACTAAGAGCTGTTTATTTTACGTTCTCATTGGTTCATTTTATGTTCTCCACTGTCATGTGGAAGATTGTCAAAATGGCCATGGTACTTTGCAGCTCTTCCTCTAAAGGGGTGGAAACTATATCCTCATCCTTTGAATCTAGGTTGCCTTTGTGACTTACTTTGACCAGTGGGATGCAGCAGAAGTAAGATTTGAGGAGTTTCAAGACTTGGACTCAGAGGCCTTGAAGCTTCTACTAATATACTCTAAGTCATGAGACTGCCATGGGAGAATACCTATTTAGTCCTCACAATAACACAATTACTTAGGAGGTAGGTACTACCGTTATCCCCACTTTAGAGGTGAGGGACCTGGAACACAGAGAAGCTGAGCAACATGGCTGAGGCTATGGGGCTGGTTATCGACTGAGATAGGATTTAAAACTAAGCATATTTAAACCTACCACTCATCTAGGCAGAGACAGATGCTCTGCTGACCAGGGCTAAGTCGAATCTCCTTGCTATCTGTGATGGGAGGATTATGCACCCATCACTGTGGGTAGCACTTTTCAGAGTTGTAATTACTTGTCCCAAAGCATGTCTTTCTCAATAGCAGTGAGGGCAAGACCACATCTGTCTTGTTTTCTGTGTATCCCCAGTGCCTGGAAACGTACTAGACATACAGCAGATATTTAAGAGAGAATAATTATTTTCCTTTTAGAATTCCTGCTGTACACACAGATAGACAGACAGACAGACAGACAGACAGACACACACACACACACACACACACACACACAGAGACAGTGAGCCTGTTGCTCACTGCCTATTGGTGTTCATCATCACACCAAGACAGCAAGAAAAACATACGGTGTATTGATGTGCAGTTTTGAGAAATTCTCATAACTTTTTAAAATAAGAGGATGACAGTATGTATTAACTAAGTTTTTCTCTTTGCCCTGGTTATACAAGAAGTTTATAATTAAGTATTATGGCTAATTATTGGAGATTTGTGGGGGCAGCAGGTTTTGTTCTTTTTCTCTACCTTTCTCTTATTTTTGACTGTTTTCTTTGTTTTATTGATAGCTATTTTTGGTCTTTTCAATTTTTGTGTTTTTATTATTAGCTGCGTAAATCTTTTGGAGAGTAAACAGAATATGAAAATATCTGTAAAACAATAAGTGATGTGTTTTTAATATTTGTTTACTTGACACATGCAGCATATAAAATTGGAATGAAATATATTTATTGCTTGAGGAATGCCATGCCTTTCAAGGAGAGCATCAGTTATTTCCCTCAAGCCACAATGAAGGATTAACATTATGTACTGTACACAGATAGAGAATCATCTCAAGAGAAGTATTTTCTTTTTCTGTTTTTCTCCTACCGTTCTTGCATTTGTTGTTCTCATAACGGATTGATCCCTGTTCCCAACCATTCAAAGTTAAATCTGCCAGTCTCTGGGTTTCCCATTGTCCTGCCTCAGGTTCAGGGTAGAGAGCAGCTGTGGGTTTGATAGCTCACCTACTGAAACATATGCTTACAATTGTCCTCCAGAAACAAGCGCTGACAACTGCATTCAAACTGTTCACATGTGCCAAGTGCAGCCCAGACTCTAACATATTAAGAAGTAACCAAATCATCAGGGTTTCGTACTTTACTGACACCATGCATGTTACAGACCTTTCTCAAAGGGCAAAAGCTTATGTTGCTTTTTTTAGTTTAGCAATAAATATTTATGGGATTACTAGCCCATTGTAAATAGGATAACCAAATGAATTCTAATGCAAAACTGCTGGCTGCTTATCTGGCTGTTTGACAGAATGCAATTACAAGATCAATTTTCTTTTTTGTGCCCTTCTGTTACTGTTCCCTGGATCACCCATGATGGACCCTCTGTAGGTATTTTTTTCAACTGTGCTAGGTAATTCAACATGAATCCTTTTATATGAGTAGAGGAGAAGTGAAGCAGAATTTGGCCACTCTACAAAGCAGGTGGCAATCCCTTAGGAGTACAGGAGTGGGGCAGGGTTTTACTGGAAAGTACTGATCATCCTCAAGCTGTCTCTCCCTGCAATATATAAAAATAAAAGACACTTAATAAAATTATTACCCCAGATGGGATAAAAACAATTCAGTACTATACTGTTAAATGTGTCATTTAGTCATTTACTTGTTCCACAAATATTTATTTATAATAGGAAGGTTTAATTATGATTCCACATGTCTAGTGTAAGTAGCTCTGCAAGACTACTTGTTATGGGAGTATCATCTATCTCCGTTTTTTATACGTACATTTGTAGGTACTAAAACTCCTTTGCTGAGGTTGGGAGCACTTGAATTGAGCACGTTTTTCTTTTTGTTGCAGCGGGAGGGGGCGTGGTGGTGGTGGTATGGAAGTAGGGGTGGGAGAACCAGCTTGCCTGAAAGTATGATTTGCTCTCTGCCACTTATTCCAGTACTGGCCTCATGGGGAACACCTGGCTGTCCAGTTGTGAGGGTGCTCAGTTTGAGAGGCAGGGATTTGAAAGACACTTTAGTTGCCTATCTAAAGCCATGCTCTTCAACTGGATTTATGAGGAATAAGGCTCATATTCTGATTTCCATGTGTCCATTTCCTGTATCATTTTCCAGCTTAATTTTAAACTGAAAAAGAAAACAGAGGAGTGATGTATTGTCTCTTAACAACCCTCTAAAAAGATGACAATATGTCTATTCATTGCAGTATTATTTTTAACATAAAAAAGCAGAGAAAGATTGTATTTCTGGATGTTAGCTAATCTTGCATTCCTGGAATGAATTCCCCTTGATCATGGTATATAAAACTTTTTAAAGACAGTTTTATTAAGATATAATTCACATAGCATACAATTCACCCATTTAAAGTGCACAATTCAGTGATTTTTAGTATATCCACAGAGCTGTACAACTATCACCACAGTCTAATTTTAGAACATTCACATAATTGCAAAAAAGAAACCCAATGCCCATTAACAGTCACTCTCCATCTCTCCTCCTCCTCACCACCCCCTCCCCGGTGTAAGTGACCACGGATCTACTTTCTGTTTCCGTAAATTTGCCTGTTACAGCATTTCATATAAATAGTATCATATACTATGTGGTCTTCTGTGAATGGTTTCTTTAACTTATAATGTTTTTGACGGTTATCTACATTGTAGTATATACTAGTGATTCATTTATTTTTATTGCTGAATAATATTTCATTGTAGAAAAGTTAATGAGCTACACATTATGGTTTGGCTATTATAAGTAAAGTTGTTGTGAACATTTGTGTACAAATTTTTGTGCGGATTTATGTCTTCATTTTTCTTGGGTATATACTTAGAAGGGAAATTGCTGGTTTACATGGAAGCTCTATATTTAATTTGTTGAGAAACTGTCAGACTGTTTTCCAAAGCAGCTGCATCAACTTGCATTTCGAACCAGCAGTGGATGAGGGTTTTAATTTCCTTACATCTTCACCCACATTTGTAACTGTCTGTCTTTTTAAATCATAGCCGAATCAGTAGGTGTGAAGTGACTATTTCACCGTAGTTTTCATTTGAAAATAAAACTTTTCATATGTTGCTGGATTTTGGATTGTCAATGTCTGAAAAAAGTTTCATATACCTATGTTTTTTATTTTTGTGATGTCTTTTTGTGGTCTTGGTGTCTAAGCAATACCAGACCAACAGAAGCTGGAAAATGCTCCTTCATGCTCTATTTTCTGAAAGAATTTGTGAAGAATTGGTATAAAATATTTGATAGAATTCACCAGTGAAGCTATCAGGGTTTAGGATATTTTTGTTGTTGTTGCTGGGTCCAGTTGTGAGGGTGCTCAGTTTGAGAGGCAGGGATTTGAAAGACACTTTCAATTTCTTTCTAAAGAAATTGTAAAGTAACTAAAAGATATTTAGTTACTAATTTATTTATTTTCTCTTTTTCAGTACATTCAGAATTTATACTTCTGCTTGAGTCAGTTTTAGCAATTTGTCCATTTATTGGTAGTTTGTCTAAATTATTGGCATATAGTTGCTCATAGCATTATCTTATAATCTTTTAAAATTTCTGTATGGTCAATAATTATGTCCCTTCTGTCATTTCTGATTTTCATGATTTATGCCTTCTTTGGTTTTTCTCTTGGTCAGTCTAGCTAAAGCCTTATCAATTGTGCTGGTCTTTTGAAAGTAGCAACCTTTGGTCGTACTGATTTCTTCCTGTTGTTTTTCTATTTTTGTTTTATTAATTTTTGCTTTACTCTTTATTATTTCTTTACTTCTGCTTGCTTTAGGGGTAGTTTGCACTTCTTCTAGTTACTTGAAGTGAACATTTAGACAAATTGTTTGAAAACCTTTTTCATTTCCGATGTGTCCATTTATAACTATCAATTTACCTCTCATAACTGTGTTAGCTGTGTCTTGTATATTTTGATACGTTTCCATGATAGTTTCCATTCTATTCAATGTTCTTACGGTCAGAGAACACACTTAAATAATTTTAATCTTTTAAAATTTATTGAGATTTGTTTTATAGCCTTTCTTTTGGTCTGTCCTGGAAAATGCTGCATGTGCTCCTTAAAAAATGTGTATTCTGGGCCAGATGCGGTGGCACATGCCTGCAATTCCAGCACTTTGGGAGGCTGAGGAATGTGGATCACTTGAGCTCAGGAGTTTGAGAACAGCCTGGGCAACATGGCGAAACAAACAAACAAACAAACAAACAAAATACAAAATACAGGTCTCTACAAAAAAATAAAAAAATTAGCTGCAAGTAGTGGCACATGGCTGGAGTCCCCCTTGTAGTCTCAGCTACTACAGAGGCTGAGGCCAGAGGATTGCTTGTGCCGGGGAGGTTGAGTATGCAGTGAGCAGAGATCATGCCATTGCATTCCAGTAGCCTGGACGCCAGAACAAGACCCTGTCTCAAAAAAAAAAAAAAAAAAAAAAAAAAAAAAGGGAAAAGTGTATTCTGCTGTTTCTGCTGTTAAGTGGAATGTTTTACAAAATACCAGTCAGGTCAGGTTGGTTGCTAGTGTTGTGGAGGTCTTTTATATCCTTGCTAATTCTCTGTGTCTCATTCTGTTCCACCTGCTATAACCAAATACCATAGACTGGGTGACTTATAGGCAACAGAGATTTATTTCTTACAGTTCTAGAGTCTGGGAAGTCTAAAATCAGAGTGTCAGCATGGTTGGATTCTGCTGAGGGTCTTCTTCCAGGCTGCAGACTGCTGATTTCTTGCAGTGATATCACATGATGGAAGGGGCTGTCTGGCTTCTGAGGGCTATTTTATAAGGGCATTAATTCCATTAAAATCCCGCATGACTTAATCACTTACTAAAAACCCCATTGTTTATGCTATCATCTTTGGGATTAGGATGTTAATGTATGAATTTTGGGGGGACAAAAACTTTCAGTCCTTAGCACTCTGTTTATCAATTATTTTTGTGCATGTCTATAAATTTAAAACATTTAATTTTTTATTAATACATAATATTTTTGTAGGGTACAAAAATACACATTTTATGACATGCATAGAATGTTTAATGATCAAGTCAGAGTATTTGGGGTATCTATCGCCTTGAGTATTTATCTTTTTTATGTTTTGATATCATTTCAAGTTCTCTTTTCTAATTATTTTGAAATACACACAATATTGTTACTATGTACAGTCACCTTAGTCGGCTAACAAACATTAGAACGTGTTTCTTCTGTCTAACTGTAGTTTGTACCCATTAACCAACTTCTCTTCATTTTTCCCTTCTTTGATTCACCCACTCTATCCATTGTGTGGTATGTATCATTCTATTCTCTGTGTCCATGTGACCAAGTTATTTATTTACATATTTTTAGCTCCCACATATGAGTAAGAACATGAGTATTTGTCCTTCTGTGCCTTGCTTATTTCACTTAAAATAATGACCTCCAATTCCATCCATGTTGTAGTGAATGGCATGATTTTATTCTTTTTATGACCAAATAGTGTTCCCATTATGTATATATGCCACATTTTCTTTATCCATTCATCCATTGATGAACACCTAGGTTGATTCCAAATCTTTGCTATTGTGAATAGTGCTGAGATAGACATGTGAGTGCAGATGTCCCTTTGATGTACTGATTTCTTTTCCTTTGGATAAATACCCAGTAGTGAGATTGCTGGACTGTATGGTAGTCAAATTTTTAGTTTTTTGAGAAACCTACATACTGCTTTCCATAGTCTTTTACTTATTTATATTCCCTCCAACAGCATATAAGCATTCCCTTTTCTCAGCATGCTTGCCAGCCCTGTTATTTTTGTCTTTTTAGTAATTTCCATTTTAACTGGAGTGAGATGATATATCATTGTGGGTTTTTTTTTTTTTCTGCATTTCTCTGATGATTAGTAATGTTGAGCATCTTTTCATACAACTGTTGGCCATTTGTACATCTTCTTTTAAGAAATGTCTATTCATGTCCTTTTCCCATTTTTTAATGAGATATGTTTTCCTGTTGAGTTCCTTGTATATACTGAATATTAGTTCCCTGTTGAATAGGTAGTTTGCAAGCATTTTCTCCATTCAAGAGGTTGTCTCTTCACTCAATTAATTGCTTATTTTGCTGTGCAGATTTTTAGTTAAATATCCCATTTGTTTATTTTGGATTTTGTTGCCTGTGCTTCTGAAGTCATAGCCATAAAATCTTTGCCTAGAGCAATGTTTCAAAGAGTTTCTTCTGTGTTCTTCTAACAGTTTTATAGTTTTGGGTCTTACCTTAAAATCTTTAATCCATCTTACCTTAAAATCTTTAATCCATCTTGAGCTGACTTTTGTATATGGTGAGAAATAGGGATACAGTTACATTCTTCTGCATATCGCTATCTAGTTTTCCCAGCAGAATTTTTTGAAAAGGGTTTATTTTACCCAGTGTATGTTCTTGGAGGCTTTATGAAATATCAGTTGAGTTGGCTGCAAATACTTGGATTTATTTCTGGGTTCTCTAGTCTGTTCCATTGGTCCATGCATCTATTTTTATTCCAATACTATGCTGCTTTGGTTAGTATAGCTTCATAACATGTTCTGAAATCAGATAATGTGATGCTACCAGCTTTGTTCTTTTAGTTCAGGATTGCTTTGATTATTCTGGCCCATTTTTTATTCCATACACATTTTAAGATGTTTTTTCTATTTCTGTGAAAATGAAATTGTCAATTTGATAAAGACTGCTTGAATCTGTAGAGTACTTTGGGTGGTATGATTAATGATATAAATTCTTCTAACCCACAAGCATAAAATGTCCTTCCATTTTTTTATGTCCTCCTCATTTCTTTCATCAGTGTTTTATAGTTTTTCTTGTAGATATCTTTCACCTCCTTGATTAAATTTATTCATATGTATTTTATTTACTTTTTGCAGCTATTTTAAATGAAATTGGCTTCTTGATTTTTTTTTTTTGGCTATTTCATTATTGGCATATATAAATGCTACTGATTTTTATGTTAATTTTGTATGCTGCAACTTTACTGAATTTGTTTGTAAGTTCTAAGAATTTTTGGTGAAATCTTGATTTTTCTAAATATAAAGTCATGTCATTTACAAAGTGGGACAATTTGACTTCTTTTCCAATTTGGAGGACTTTTACTTCTTTCTCTTGTCTTATTGCTATGCTAAGAAGGTTCTACACTATGTTAAATAGAAGTGGTGAAAATGGGCATCCTTGTCTTGCTACAGTTCTTAGAAGAAGAGCTTTTGACTTTTCTCCATTCAGTATATTAGCTATGTGTTTGTCATATATGACCTCTATTATTTTGAGCCAAGTCTTTTCTATGCCTAACTTTTAGTTGAGAGTTTTTATTCATGAAAGGGTATTGAATTTTATCAAATGTTTTTCTGCATCTAATAAAATGATCATATGAGTCTTTAATTCTGTCTATGTGATGTATGATATTTATTGATTTTCATATGTTGAACCATTTCTTCATCCCTGGAATAAATCCCACTTGATCATGGTATATTATTTTTTTGATATGCTGTTGGATTTGGTTTGCTAGTATTTTGCTGAGAACTTTTGCATCTATGTTCATCAGCGGTATAGGCCTATAGTTTTCTTTCTTTGCTCTGTCCTTGTCTGGGTTTGGTATTAGGATGATGCTATCATTGTAGAATGAGGTAGGGAGAATTCCCTCCTCTTTAATTTTTAGGATAGTTGAGGGAATTGGTATTAGTTCTTCTTTATACATTTGGTGTAATTCATTGATAAATCTGTCTGCTCCTGGGCTTTTCTTTGTTGAGAGACATTTTATTGCTGATTTAATCTCATTACTTGTTATTTAACTGTCCAGGTTTCCTACTTCTTCTTGGGTCAATCTCTGTAGGTTGTATATTTTTAGGAATATATCCATTTCCTCAGGGTTTTCTAGTTAACTTATAATGGTTCATAATAGTCTCTGATGATCATTTGTATTTCTGTGGTATCAGTTGTAATGTCTCCTCAATTCTGATTTTGTTTATTTGGGCCTCCCCTCTTCTTTTGTAGGGTAGCAGTTTATCATTTTGTTTATCTTTTCTAGGAACCAACTTTTTGTTTCATTGATCTTTTGTATTGTTTCTGCAGTCTCCATTTCATTTAGCTCTGCTCCGATCTTTATTCTTTCTTCTCCCTGTCACTTTGGGGTTTGGTTTGTTCTGTTTCTCCTAGGTTCTTGAGGTGTATTATTTGGTCGTTTATTTGAAAGTTTTCTAAGATTTTCTTTTGATGTAGTTGTTTATTGCTATAAATTTCCCTTTTACCACTGCTTTGACTCTAGTTTTGTTCCATTATGGTATATGAGAAGATACTTGGTATAATTTTGAACTTTACAAATTTGTTGATACTTGTTTTGTGTTCTAACATATTGTCCGTCTTGGAGAATGTTCTGCATGTTGCTGAGAAAGATGTATACTCTGACAATGTTGCATAAAATATTCTGTAAATGTCTGTCAGGTCTATTTGGTCTAACATGCAGTGTAAATTCAATTTTTTTTTGGCTTTCTGTCTAGATGATCTCCATAATGGTGAGAATAGGGTATTGTAGTCTATGACTAGTTTTGAATCAAATTCTATCTCTCTCATTATATCTGGTAACATTTTCTTTATGAGTCTTGGTGCTCCAATGTTAGGTATATATAGATTTAGAATGGTTAACTATCCTTTTGATAGATTGATCAATTTATCATAGTATAATGACCATTGTCTTTTAAAATCATTTTTTATTTAAATTTTGTTTTATACAAGTATAGCTATTCCTGCTTTCTTTTGGTTTCCATTTGCATAGAATATCTTTCTCCATCCACTTACTTGAAATCTATATGTGTCTTCAAAGATAATGTGTGTTTCTTTCAGACAGTATTACATAGATCATGTGTTTTTTTAAATCCATTTGGTCAGTCTGTGTCTTTTAAGTGAAAAATTTAATCTGCTTACTTTCAAGGCTATTATTAATATATGAGGTTTTGTTCCTATCATATTCTTCATATTGTTTGTTGTTTTCTGTATTCTTTGTTCCTTTGTTTTTCTCTTATTTTTTGTTCTTGTGATTTGGTGGTTTTCTGTAGTGGTACCATTTGAGTCTTTTCCTCATTCGTGTATTTGCTTTACAAATAAATGTTATACTTTCTCTTGTTTACATGATGGTAGCTTTCATCCTTTTACATCCAGATTCAGAACTCCCTTGAACATTTCTTATAACGCCAGTGTAGTAGTGATGAATTCTCTCATCATTTGCTTGTCTTGGAAAGACAACTTCTCCTTCATGGATGAAGAATAATTTTGCTGGAGACCTTACCTTACCTTAGGGTAGCAGTTTATTTTTTCTATCAGCACTTTGAATATCTCGTCCCATCTCTCTTGTCCTGTAAGATTTCCGCTGAGAAGTCCACCATTGGTCTTATGGGATTTCCTTTATAGATGACTAGATGCTTTTGTCTTGCTTTTTAAATGAATTTTGTTTTTTCTTTGATTTTTAGATAGTTTGACTATAATGTGCTGATATAGTTTAGATATTTGTCCTGACAAATCTCATGTCAAAATGTAATCTTTAGTGATTAAGGTGGGGCCCGGTAGGAGGTGCTTGGGTCATGGGGGTCAATCCCTCATGTCTTAGTGCTGTCCTAACAATAGTGAGTGAGTTCTTGTGAAATCTGGTTGTTTAAAATTGTGTGGCACCTTGCTCCCACTCTTTCTCTTGCTTTGGCTTTGACATGTAATATACTTGCTTCCACTTCACCTTCTGCCATCAGTAAGAGTTCCCTGAGGCCTCCACAGAAGCTGAGCAAATGTTGGTGCCATGCTTGTACCTCCTATACAACTCAGAGTCAATTACACCTATTTTCTTTATAAATTACTCTTCCTACAGTATTTCTTTATAGCAATGTAAGAATGACTTAACACATGTGCCTTGGATAAAAATTTTTTATTGTAATCATTCAGGGTTTGCTGGGCCTCCTGTGTCTGTATGTTTAAACCTCTGGTTAGACTTGGAAAATTTTGGCTATTATTTCATTAAGTAGGTTTTCTAACACTTTTATTCACTCTTTGCCTTCTGGGATACCAATAATTCATATATTTGGTTGCTTTATGGTGTTCCATATATCATGAAAACTTTATTTTTAAAATTCTTTTTTTAAAATTTTTGTTTGACTGTTTCAAACGACTTGTCTTCAAGTTTTGAGATTCTTTCTTCTGTTTGATTTAGTTTATAGTGTGTTTTTTTTGTTTTTGTTTTTCACAGGGTCTCGCTCTATAACCTAGGCTGGAGTGCAGTCATGCAATCTCAGCTCACTGCAATCTCCATCTCCTGGGATCAAGGTATCCTCCCACCTCAGCCTCCCAAGTAGCTGGGACTACAGGAACATGCCATCATGTCTGGCTATTTTTTTGTATATTTTTTAAAGATGGAGTTTCACTATGTTGCCCAGGCTGGTTTCAAATGCCTGGACTCAAGTGACACACCTGACTTGGCATCTCAAAGTGCTGGGATTACAGGTGTGAGCTACCATACCTGCTCTGATTTAGTTTATTGTTGAAGCTTTAAATGTATTTTCTATTTCATTTAATGAATTCTTCAGTTCCTGAATTTCTGTTTGGTTCTTTTTAATGATATCTATCTCTTTGGTATATTTTTCATTCATATTCTGAATTGCTTTTATGATTTCTTTGTATTGTTTCTTGGAATTTTCCCATATCTCACTGAATTTCTTTTATCAGAATTTTCAATTCTTTTTCTGAGATTTTGTAAATTTCCTTTTGATTGGGATTTGTTGCAGGAGAATTATTGTGTTCCCTTTGAGGTATCACAATTTCTTGCTTTTGCATGTTTCTTACCTTCTTACTTTGATATCTATGCATCTGGTATAATAATTGCTTCTTCCTAATTTTTCAAATTTGCTTTTGTAGGGAAAGATTTTTTCCATTTTGCTGTGACAGAGAGACTCTTTGGGCTCTGAGTCAATCTCAACTGAATTGACTGCTAGCTTTCTTCTTCTTTTGAGCCGCAGGTGTTTCCTGCGAGTTCTTTGTTGGGAACTCCAGTGTTCTTTCCTAGGTATTATATTCAAGGTGTGATTATCTATTTACAATTTTGGTTCTCCTTTTTGCAGATGGTGAATGTCCAGTGTCTCTAGTCAGTTACATTGAACTAAGCATCTGTTTTATCAATTATTTCTGAGTAGAATATTGAACTCTCCAACTACGTTTTTTTTAAAATTTTCTATTTTTAAAATCCTTTTGGCTTTCATATAGGTCTCTCAGGATTTTGTTCTTAGGTATATCATCTTGATGTATTGAACCTTTTACCATTTTCAATACATGAGAACCTTTTACCATTCTCATTATCTGTAATTACATTTCTTTTTAAAGTTTATATTTTCTGATGTTAATATAGATGCTCGTTGTCTTACTGCTATTATTTTTATGGGTCATCTTTTTCTATTAATTACTTTAAATATGTATGCATCTTTGAATCTCAAGTATGTCCCTTGTAGATAGCATATAGTTGGAGATTTCCCTTTTAAAAATTAATCTATTCTGGCAATCTGTGCCTTTTGAATGAAATATTTTGTCAATTCAAATTTATATAATTACTTGCATGTTTTATTTACATCTGCCATTTTGCTATTTGTTTTCTATATGTTTATGTGTTTTTGTTTCATGTTCTTCCTTATGATCTTTTATGTTAAACAAATATTTTGTTTGTAGTTTTAATCATGTTATCTAAATTCTTCTATTGACTTTTAAATTTTATTTTTAAAGTTATTTTCAAATTACAATATGTATCACAATTTAATTAATCTTTGGGTGAATATGGGCTTAACTCTGATAAAATATAAAAATTTTGTCCAATATAGCTCTATTTTTCTTTCCTCTTTGTGCTATCATTATTTTTATAATACATATACATATATTAAAAACAAAACAAGTGTTATAATTATTGTTTTATGCAATATCTTTTATTTATTTATTTTTTGAAATAGAATCTTACTCTGTCACCCAGGCCAGAGCTCAGTGGCATGATCTCAGTTCACTGCAACCTCCGCCTCCCAGGTTTAAGTGACTCTCCCCTTCAGCCTCCCCAATAGCTGGGACTACAGGCACATACCACCACGCCCAGCTAATTTTTGTATGTTTTGGTAGAGACAGAGGTTTTACCATGTTGGCCAGATCTCGGACTCCTGACCTCAGGTTATCCGCCTGCCTTGGCCTCCCAAAGTGCTGAGATTACAGGTGTGAGCTACCGTGCTTGGCCACAATCTATTAAACACATTAGGAGAAGAACAGAGAAGTATTGCATTCATGTAGTCTTTCATATTTACCTGCACATTTACCATTTCTGTTTGCCTTTATTTTGTCCTTTTAATTCAAGTTGTTTTCTTTTTTTTTCTTTTTTTTTAGCTTGAAAAATTTTCTCTTGAATTTCTTGTAATGCAGATCTGCTAGCATCCAGTTTTCTTAGTTTTTGGTTATCTGAGGAATGCTTTATTTCAACTTCATTTTCATCTTTATTTTATTGGATATAGAATTCATGGTTGATTTTTTTGTTTTAGCACTTTAAATATGTAATTTCATTGTCTTCTAGCGTTCACTATTTTTGATAAGAAGCCAGCTGTAAATTTTATTTGGATTTCTTTGTATGTGATGAGTTGTTTTATTTGTTACCGCTTTCAAGATTTTCTCGTTTGGAGGCAGAGCAAGATAGCTGAATAGAAACCTCCACCGATCGTCCTTGCCACAGGGACACCCAATTGAACCACTAGCCACAAAAAATTACCTTCATAAGAATTGAAAATCAGGTAAGCAATTACAGTACCTGCTAACTGTGTCTATGAAAGAGGCACTGAAGTGGGTAGAAAGGAAAGTCTTGAATTGCCAATGCCACTGCTTTGCCATCCTCTATCAGTGACCAAATGCCACAGAGAGAGAATATGTGGGATTGGGACAGGGAGAGCACAGCGATTGTGAGACTTTGTGTTGGAATACAGTTCTGTGCTGTCTCAGTGGAAAGCAACACTGGAAAAAACTCAACTGACACCATGCAGGGAGCATTTATAACAGCCCTAGTCAGAGTATAGAATCATCCATGCCAGTGGTGAGAACTTAGGTTCTGGCAAGCCTTGCCATTGAAGGCTGAGTGCTCTAGGGTCCTAAGTGAACGTGAGAGGTAGGCTAAGCATAAGGACTGTACTCCTGGGCAAGCATTAGTGCTGTATGGACCTTGGTGCCAGTGAACTTGGCGAGCATGTGACCTAGTGAGATGCCAGCTACATCAGTCAAGAAAGAGTTTGTGTCACCCCTCCCCACCAACACCAGCTAGCACAGATCACAGCTTTGTGAAAGACTCCTTCCCTCTGCTTGAGAGGAGAGGGAAGAGTAAAGAGGAGTTTGTCTTGCAATATGGATACCAGCTCAGCCACAGTAGGATAGGGCAGCTGGCAGAGTCCTGAGGCCCCCATTTCAGGCCCTAGCTCCCACAAGACATCTCTGGACACACTCTGGGCCAAAAAGAAACTTGTAGCCTTGAAGGGAAGGATCAAGTCTTGGCAAGATTCATGGCCTGCTATCTGAAAAGCCTTCGAACCCAAAGGCTTCAATAATCAGCAGCAATACCCAGGCAGTACTCATCGTGGGCCTAGGTGAGACTCAAAGATATTCTGGTTTCAGGTGTGACTGAGCACATTCCCAGCTATAGTAGCTATGAGGAGGACTCTTTCTGCTTCAGAAAACAGAGGGAAGAGTAAAGGGGACTTTGTCTGGTAGCTTAGATACCAGCTCCATCACAGTGGAATAAAGCAAAAAATGGGGTATTGCGGTCTTTGATTCCAGTCTCTCACTCTCTCAAACCTTTTCTGGATCTTTTCTGGGCCAGACGAGAGCCCACTTCCCTGAAGAGAGAGTCCCAGGCCTGGCAGCGTTCAGTACAAGGTGACTTAGGAGTGCTTGTGTCTTGAGTGAACATTGGCAGTAACCAGACAATATTTGTTGTGATCCTGTGGTAGTGGTGACTGTGGGAAGAGTTCCACACTCCTCTTCTTGCGGAAAGGAGAGGGAAGAGTGGTAAGAACTTTGTTTTTTGGCTTTGGTGCCAGCTCAGCTGCAGTGGCATACAGTATCTGGTAAATTCCTTAAGTTTCTGATTCCAGGACCTGGCTCTCAGACAGCATCTCTAAATCTACCTCGGACTGTAGGAACTCACTGCCCTAAAGGGAAGGGCATAAGCCTGGCTGGTTTTCCCACTTGCTGATTTTAAGGGTCTAGTGCCTTGAGTGAACTTAGGTACTAGCAAGGATGTGGTTACCATGGGCTGTGGGAGAGACTCAGTGCTGTATTGGCTTCAGGTCTGATCCAGCACAGTCTCCGTGGTAATGGCCACACGGATGCTTGTGTTACTCCTCCCGCAACTCAGGGCAGCTCAGCACATACAGAGACTCTGTCTTAGGGAAAGCAAGGGAAGAGAATAAGAGTTTCTGCCTGATAATCTAGAGAATTCAACGTGCTACCTCTACAAGTGTTCAAGAGCCACAATATTATGGGGCTTGGAATGCCTCCTAATGCTGACACAGCTGCAGAAGCCAAAAACTTAGATCTCAACAATCAAGGACCTTTGAATACCTGGAAAGTGTTTCCAAGAAGGAAGTGTACAAATAAGCCCAAACTATGAGGACTACAATAATTTCCTAATTCTTCTATGCCCAGAGACTGATGAACACTCACAAGTATCAAAACTATCAAGGAAATTATGACCTTACCAAACAGACTAAATAAGGAACCAGGAACCAGTTATGGAGAGACAGAGGTATGTAACCTTCAGATAGACAATTCAAAGTAGCTTTTTTTGGGGAATTTCAATGCAATCATTATAACACAGAGAAAAAAGTAAGACTCATGTCAGATAAATTTAACAAAGAGACTGAAATACTTAAGAATAATCAAGCAGTAGTTATGAAGTTGAAAATGTTTGGTATATTGATGAATGCATCAGATTCTCTTAAATGCAGAATTGATAGAGCAGAAGAAAGAATTAGTGAGCTAGACAGGCCATTTGAAAACACATAGTCAGAGGACACCAAAGAGAAAAAAATAAGAAAGAATGAACCATGTCTGATTTAAAAAAAAAAAAAAAAATCCTCAAAGAAGCAAATCTGAGACTTAGTGGCTGTAAAGTGGAGGTAGACAGAGAAATAGGGTTAAAAAGTTTATTCAAAGGGATAATATCAAAGAACTTCCAAACCTAGAGAAAGATATCAATTTTCAAGTACAAGAAAATTTTAGAACACCAAGTTGATTTAACCCAAAGAAGACTCCTCGAACTATTCAATAATCAAACTCCCAAAGGTCGAGGATAAAGAAAGGGTTCTAAAAGCAGCAAGAGAAAACAAATAACATAAAATGAAGCTCCAATATGCCTGGCAGCAGACTTGTCAGTGGCAACCCTAGAGAGCATGAGAGTGGCATGACATATTTAAAGTGAGAAGAGTATATTCAGTGAAAATATTCTTTAAACATGAAGGAGAAATAAAGACTTTCTCTGACAAAAGTTGAAAAACTTCATTAACACCAGAATCTTTTGACAAGAAATGCTACAGGGAGTTCTTTAATTGTAAAGAAAATGCCATGAATGAGTGAGAAGTAATCATCTGAAGGTACAAATCTCACCGGTAATAAGTACACAGAAAAACAGAATATTAGAATACCATAATTGTGGTGTATAAACTATTCATAACTTGAGTAAAACGTTTAAAAGATGAACTAATTGAAAATAATAAGTACAACAACTTTTCAAGACATAGGGTATACGATAAGGTAAAAATAGAAACTATAAAAACTTTAAAAGCAGGGGGAAGAACTTAAAGTGTACATTTGTTTTTGGTTTTCTCTTTCCTTCTTAGTTTATTTGGTTTTCTTTAATGCAATCAGTGTTAAGTTGCCATCAGTTTAAAATAATGGTTTATAAGATATTATTTGCAAGCCTCATTGTAACTTCAAATCAGAAAACATACAACAGAAATGCACACAAACTAAGCCAGAAATTAAGACATACCACTGAAGAAAATCACCTTCACTGAACAGAAGACAGGAAGGAAGAAGGAAGAGAAGGTCACAAAAAAAACCCTCAGAAAATAAATTTAAAAATTGCAGAAGTAAGTCCTTACTTATCCATAATAACATTGAGCGTAAATAGACTAAACTATCCAAACAAAAGACATACAGTAGCTGAATTGATTTAGAAAAAAGAAAAGAAAATAAGACCTAACAAATAAGACCCCTAGAAGAAACACACTTCACCTATAAAGACACACATAGACTGAAAACAAAGGGAGGAGAAAAGATGTTTCATGCAAATGGGAACAAAAAGAGAGCAGGAGTAGCCATGTTTATATCAGACAAAAAAGTTTCAAGACAAAAACTACAAAAAGAGATGAATAAGATCATTACCTAATGATAAAGAGTCAATTCAGCAAGTGGATATAAAAGTTGTAAACATATATGCACCCAGATAAATAAATATTATTAGGGCTAAAGAGAGAGGTAGACCCAAAACAATAATAGTTGTATAATTCAACACCCCACTTTCAGCATTGGACAAATTATCCAGATAGAAAAATTGACAAAGAAACATCAGACTTAATCTGTACAATAGATCAAATGGGCCCAATAGATATTTGCAGAACATTTCATCCAATGGCTACATATTATACAATGGATACTAGAAAAAACTAGAAATCAATAACAAGAGGAATCTGGGAAACTATAAAAGCACATGGAAATCTAACGACAGGCTCCTGAATGACCCGTGAGTCAATGAAGAAAATTTTTTAAAAATTTAATTATTGAAACAAATTATTGTAGAAACATGACCTTCAAAAACCTATGAGATACAGCAATAGCAGTACTAAGAGGACAGTTTATAATGTAAGTGCTTACATGAAACAAGTAGAAAAACTTCAACTAAATAATATAATGATGCATCTTGAATAACCAGAAAAGCAAGAGCATTGAAAGTGCAAAACTAGAAGAAGAAAAGAAACAACAAAGAGCTGAGTAGAAATAAATGAAATTGAAATTAATAAAACAATACAGACTATCAACAAAATGAAAATTTTGTTTTTTGAAAAGATAAACCAATTCAACACATTTTTAGCAAGACAAATGAAGAGAAAATGAGAGAAGACCCAAATAAAAAAATCAGAGATGAAGAAGGAGACATTACAACTGATACTACAGAAATTTAAAGGATTATTAGAGGCCACTGTGAACAACTATACGGCAATAAATTGGAAAATTTAGAAGAATTAGATAAATTCCTGGACACATACAACCGCCCAATATTGAACCATGAAGAAATCCAAAATCACAACAGCCCAATAACAAGTACCTAGATTAATGCCATAATAATAAGCTTCCCAGTAAAGAAAAACTTGGGACGTAATAGCTTCACTGCTGAATTTTACCAACCATTTAAAGAAGAACAAATACCACTCACATCCAAACTATTCTGAACAATAGAGGAGGAGGAAATACTTCTAAATTCATTCCATGAGGCCAGTTTTACCCTGATACTAAAACCAGGCAAAAACATATCAATAAAAATAAAACTATAAGCCAATATCTCTGATGAGAATTGATGCAAAAATCCTCAACAAAATACTAGCAAACTGAATGGAACAATACAGTTAAAGATCTCTCATTATAACCAAGTTGGATTTATCCCAGGGATGCAAGGATAAATCATCATATGCAAATCATACAATGTAATACACCATATCAACAGAATAAAGTACAAAAACAATGTGATCAGTTCAATTTATGCTGAGAAAGCATTTGATAAAATTCAACATCCCTTTATGATACAAACTCTAAAAAAACTGAGTAAAGAAGGAACACACCACAACACAAGAAAAGCCATATATGACATACATGCAGCTAATCTCACACTAAATGGGCAAAGATTGAAAGCCTTTCCTCTAAAATCTGGAACATAACAAGGCTGCTCACTTTCACCACTGTAATTCAACATAGTAGTGCAAGTCCCAGCTACAGCAATCAGACAAGAGTAAGAAATAAAGGGCATCCAGATTGGAAAGGAATAAGTTAAGTGATCCTTGTTTGCAAACAATATGATCTTATATTTGGTAACACCTAAAGACTTCACGAGAAAACTTTTAGAACTGATAAACAAATTCAGTAAAGTTGCAGGATACAAAATCAACATACAAAATTCAGTAGCAATTCTATATGCCAACAGCAAACAATCTGAAAAAGAAACCAAGAAAGTAATCTCATTTACTATACCTACAAATAAAGCAAAATATGCAGAAATTAACTTAACCAAAGAAATCAAAGAGGTCTACAATGAAAACTATGAAACACTGATGCATAAAATTTAAGATACAGAAAAATGGAAAGGCATTTTATGTTCATATATTGGAAGAATCAATATTGTTAAAATGTCCATATTACCAGAAACAATCTACAGATTCAATACAATATCTATGAAAATACCAATGACATTCTTCAGAGCAATAGAAGAAACTATTTTAAAATTTATACTGAACCACAAAAGACCCAGAATAGCCAATGCTATTGTATTAGTTCATTCTCATGTTGCTAATAAAGGCATATCCTAGACCAGGTAATTTATAAAGGCTAGAGGTTTAATTGACTCACAGTTCCACAAAGTTGGGGAGGCCTCACAATCATGGTGGAAGGTGAGCAAAGACATGTCTTATATGGTGGCAGGCAAGAGAACGTGTGCAGGAGAACTCCCCTTTATAAAACCACTAGATCTCATGAGACTTATTCACTGTCATTAGAACAGCACAGGAAAGACCTGCCCCCATGACTCAATTACATCCCACCAAGTCCCTTCCACTGCACGTGGGAATTATGGGATTACAATTCAAGATGAGATTTGCATGGGGACACAGCCAAACTGTATCAGCTATCCTGAGGAAAAATAGCAAAACTGGAGGAATCACATTACCTGATTTCAAATTATGCTGCAGAGCTACCGTAACCAAAACAACATGGTACTGGCATAAAAATAGATTCATAGATCGACGGAACAGAATAGAGAACCCAGAATTAAATCTATACATCTACAGTGAACTCATTTTAGACAAAAGTGCCAAGAACATACATTGGGGAAAGGAGAGACTCTTCAATAAATGGTGCTGAGAAAACCGGAAACCCATATACAGAAAAATGAAACTATACTCCAATCTCTCTCCATATACAAACATCAGATCAAAGTAAATTAAAAAACTTAAGTATAAGATCTCAAATCATCAAGCTACTAAAAGGAAACATTAGGGAAACTCTCCAAGACATTAGACTGGGCAAAGCTTTGCATAGTAAAGGAAACAATAAACAAAGAGACAATCCTCAAAAAGGGAGAAAGTGCTGACAAACTATCTATCTGACAGGAGATTAATAACCGGAATAAACAAGCAGTTCAGACAAATATATAGGAAAAAATAATCTAATAATCCAATTAAAAATAGGCAAAAGAGCTGGGCACAGTGGCTCATGGCTGTAATCCCAGTGCTTTGGGAGGCTGAGGTGGGTGGATCATGAGATCAGGAGT